>NW_010530115.1:11468-35843 GCF_000687285.1 Phaethon lepturus | reverse complement strand
CAGCCGCCTCCCGCCTCCCTCCCCGGGCTGCAGCCGGGGCTCGGGAGGGGGACCTGGCGTTCCAAAGAGCTTTTTTATCCTTAAATAGAAGCCGATATCCAAATCCAGGTATTTCCTGGCATTTCAAAGGCTGAATTCACAGCCACACGTTCCCGGCTGTTAGGACGAGCCAGCTGATGCCGAATTATTTTGGTTTGGGGAATAAATGCGTTGCTGTGAATCAATTAAACGCCCAAATGTTACTTGCCAGAATGGTGGAAAAAATAACGCCAAGTACTAGTGGATGGGCGAGTGAATTGTTTGTTCACAAGAAGTGCCAGACTACATTAATCCCACGCGTGAATACAATGGCGGGATTGTTGGTTTACGAGAAGGACAAGGTCGGATGCTTTGCAGAAACATAATTCCATCCTTTTCCAAAGGGCACAACACAGGGAGACCACAGTACCCGAGTCGGACGTTTGCAATCGCTTTTCCTCCCGTTTTTTCCACCCCAGGAGGGAGGACGGGGGCTCCTCTCCCCACCCCCCCGGTTTTGGGAGGCGTGGCGGGGGTCAGGCCGTTTCCACTCGGAGACGGTTCAAAACCCCGCAGGTTTCAGCACACCCCGGGGGGAGCTGGACCAGGGGCTCGGGTGGGGATGGCAGAAGAAGTCATTTCTGTCGATGCAGAAATCATTGGTTTAGGACTGAAGAAATCGCGTCTGCGGTCAGTGGAAGAGGTAGCGAGCTGTGCCTGCCTAAACGCCCGAGCTGAGCAAATGCAGGCACCGAGCCCGAGCCGGTGGAGGCGCAGGAATTCACCGCCCCATCGCCGCCGAGCGGGGCGAAGGGTTTGATCTTGCCGGCTCTTATCGCCCTCCTGGTAAATAAGGACCGTGGCAGAGCAGCAGGGACGTAGCAGCGCTCAGACTTCACGTCACCGCGAGCATCAACGCCCCGAGCCTTTTTCACTCGTTTTCCTTAAAAACCAAGGGAAATCCTTCTATTTTCCTTTCGCCGCTGCGAGACCTCCGTAGATTTTTTTTTTTTTTTTTATGGACCAAATACCCTTTTTGATGCGGTACCGGATCCACTCACACCGGCCCAGAGATCCCCCGAGCCCCTTCCCCACCCAGATTCCTCTCCCTGCACTTGCTCCTCGGGACACAGAGCAAAGCCCCGAGCTTCCCACGGGAGTAAAACCGCTGCCTTCCACTCTGGCTCATGGGGACATAATAATTAAGACCCTCCAATTATAATCAAGACGCGATTGAGAGCTTCCCCGAGAGGTTTAAGTAACTGAAGTGCATTTATCAGTATATGATATTAATAAGTATACGAATAAATAATAACATCAAGCATTAAGTTAGTCTTGTTAATATTGATACAGTAATGAATATATTGGTAAATATTACAATATTACTGCATTATATTTATTATAATAATTCTCATTACAAAATACCATCCCGACGATCTTTTTATTTAATACTTGTACCCGCATCTAAGCATATATGAAGGAGCGTGCGGAGAGGACAGCGTTGCGGGCTCTGAAAGCACCGTGGTACTAAAGTCACAAACTCATGTTTTCTCTGTTGCACTTAATGCAGCGGATGAGAAAGGTTTCTTTCTGTTCCTTCCCTTAGTTTATTTCTGCGTGCCAAAACGCAAAACCTGGTCCCCCCAACAAAAAAACCCCAACAACAAAATACTGAAATAGCACTGCAGAATAAGGAGATAATAATAAAATCGGTTAAAATTTTTATTAAGCTTTTTTTCCCCTCACTTAGCCCCTGTGTTGCCGGGATTACCCTAATCCCCCCGGAACGGGAGAGGAGGTTTTCCCTTCCTCGCTCTCTGTAATATTTCAGCGTTACCTGGGTTTTTTTAGCTGTATTGGGAAAACGGCTGATTTTTCCTGTCCCGTTTTGGTGCCACCGACTTTGAGCAAGCCCCGGGCATCTGGCAACCCCCGCTGGGTTTTTTTGGGGACCACTCGCCCCCCCCAAGCCCTCCCCCGAGGGAAAGGTGTGCTCGGACTGAGCCCGCTGATAACCAACCCCTCTCCTCCCTCCTGCGCTGACAAAGGCATCGAGTTCCCACCCGCGAAGGTAACTGCTTTGTTTTACGTTAATTATCGGGATTATTAAAAATGAGCCAAAACTGAAGGTGCCCCCAAGGTGCCTCAAAAGGTGCCAATACAGCCATTAATTTAAGGAGAGGTTTGTTTGTGAACGACTCAGCTGGGACCACCTCCACGGCTAAATTGTGTTTCATTTCGACTTCATTTTCTTCTCTTTTTCTTCTTTCCAGCAAATTTATCCTGTGGGGTCCGGTGGTCCCTGAGATCCTGGCCGTGAACAGGGGACAGACCCTCGGGTCTGGTTGGAAAAACCCGAAACTTTCCCTGTTGAATCATTCGTGTTCTCATGAAACGTTGATGGAAATGGAATAATGTATCTTTCAGCAACGTTTCCCAACCCGATTTGTACCTTTTCACATCTTAATTTCTAGGCGATCTCCACGGCTTCTTGTCCTCCAGCAAGGTGAATCAATTTTCTTTCTTAATTATCAAACAATCAGGATGTAAAAAACTAATCAGATTACAGACAGCACAATCACAAATTAAAAAAACCCCAAACCTAAGAAAACACACGTGCACACTGTTAGGAAAGCTATATGCAAACTAGAGATTTTTTTCTACCATTTATTTCTGTCTGCACCAAGTTATTTTTCCTTGTTCCCGCTGACTGGTACAGTTCTCTTACCCAGAGACAGTTCTCCGTGTCATGCCAGGTGTTTATGCACTGTTTGGAATTGTCTACAGATGATGATTTCCACTCAGACATTCCCCCTTTTCAGAACTCTAATGTTTTTAGCTTGCATGGTATTCTTAAAAGTCCAGCTTTAGGCGCCAGCATTTCCAGAGGAGCTGTAGTTGGATACACTCGGCTCCACGCACACAGCCGTACACCTGAGCTGCTCCCCACCTGCCTACAGCGATACCTCACAGCCTCCCTGGGGAACCCGTCTTGAACATTTTGGTGGTCTCAGACTGTGTTCCTCCTTCTCAGTTTAGTCCAGTCCTCACTGATGATCGATTCATTTTAGTCCGATTCATTTTAGTCCAATTCCCCCGCTGCAGTCAGGGAATAACTCTGATTTCCAAAGAATAATACAGGGAAAAGAAGACTCACAATGCCAGAGTTACTCACTGCCACAACAGATAGTCCTTCAAAAAAACCATTTTCAGTCATTTCCTTTGACAAATGTCCTTCCAACGTTTCCAGACCAGTTTCTTTACAGCAAAAGTGGCAGACCCTTTGCATACACTTGCACACCCACACCGTGGGAGACTCCACCTGGCTAGTCATGCTCTTCCCATCGCCAAGATAATCTAGACTTCTTCATACCTGTGCCCACATCATTTTATATTCAGCAGAAGGAAAGGCAGGTCTGGGTTCTCCCTCCTTGCGCAGTGTGTACACCACATCAGAGCACTTCCAAAGCACCCGTCTAACAGATGGTTCACAATTCATGTTGCCTTTCCACTGTCATTATGTACAACTTCTCCTGCTGACTAGTCACGTACTGCAAGACACCAGGCAGTGCCGGATCATTTTTATGAATGCCAGGACCAATAAATGCTTCTTGCTGGTCCTCAGTGGTTGTGAGCAATGTTACCACCCGTGTGACTTAATGTAATCATGTATTTTGGCGCCCAGGCCCTAACAGTTAAAAGCAGGGTGTGTGACATCGCCATCAGTGGCTTCATATTTTCCACTCGTTACTGAACACGTGTCAGAAACACTATCGGTTGTTGCTTAAGAAAAGAGATTAAGAAGTAAATATTGTTTCCTCATGGCTGTCTTACTGTATTCATCTCTTCGCTTGAGCTCCCCCTTTTTTACTGCTTGTAGATAAGACGTTTTCCTCAGACCATAATGGCTGGTGCCCTTCCTAGAGGTAGAGGGGGTTTATCTTGGATATTGAAAAAAAATCGGTGTTGGCTCCCCTGATCCCTACGCTTCTTGATTGTCACGACCCAGGCATTTCAGACACAATGCCTCTTCTGGCTCTGCTGTGCGGAAGGAAATCTAGAATAGTTTGGGCAGAAAGGAGTCAGAGCACTCCATGAGCTACATCCCTCCCTGTCTCTGCTAGAATATAAATCTTCAGATATATGTTGTAATGAAAGAAGCCATCCCATATGCACTGGAACTAATTAAATCCCAATCACATGTTCTCAACAGAGGGGATGTGCCTTGGGAGCAGCACGGCTCCTCCACGCACACAAGCGGAGACTCGCACCTTCCTCCACCGGCTGGTAGCTGGAATTACAGGCCCCTGAAAGATGCAGAGCAAATGTTTCGGCTTATGAGCTGTGCTAAGCCTCTGTTATTCTGTTTTTGCTCCTATTGTAACTTGTCCTAACGCTGGGGCGGCTTTAGCCTGAGAGCCCTGCCCTAATCCTGCAGCAGGGTATCCGCATCGCTTCTGCTGGACTGCAGCAGCTTATGGTTATGATAGGACTGTATTAAAATTGAATTAACTGATGGTCATTTGTAGGATGGAGGAGGGCTGACCTTCAGCAGCTTAGCCTTAGCAGACCAGTTGTCTAAGAAGGGGCTTTCTGAACTCAACTCAAAAGGACCAAAATTCCCCTGCTCAGGGAAGCCGGAAAAATGGAAGCTGAGGTTTGTTGTGCCACTAGCTCTTGAAATGAAGCTATCAGAGGACGAATATTATCTACACCAGCTGAAAAGCAATATGAATAGGAACTGATGCAATTTTCACATGCAGATAAACCCTTTAATCTCATTTTGCATAATTGTATTGTTGCAAAGGGATTATGCACTATTGAAACTACAGATATCCTCTAGCCTAGATCATTTCTCAGAGCCTTTAGTTGACGGTATTGCTGTATATAATAATTATAGCTCATGATCATCTTATTTTGCCCAGCTGTTATCGATATAACTCATCAGCCAGACGTTGTTCTAAAAACATACTACTAATAAATGCCACTGAAACCTGCGTGCATACAAAATGTGATGGAGTGAAAAATAATAAACCTGCTACAGTGAACGATCAGAACAAAGCAATAGTCACACATAGCGAGACCTGAAAGCCTTCAAGGCAGAGACATTTGCTGGAATTGCTTCCCAAATACACGATTCAAAGTGGGCAGAACAAAGAAGGTTTGGTTTATCGCAGCAAGGAGCCAATTTATACCAGAGAAATCGAGGAGATGGTATTTGATATTTGCACACGATGGCATATCTTAGCTGTATGAGCTGTTCGCACCCCTCAGCCCCCGAGCTCAAGCGGCACCAAAGGAGGGGCGAGAACGTCTCTGCGCTTTATAATAGACGAAGCAGCCAGCCAGTTCTTGCGAGGACCTTCCCCACAGAAATACCCTTTTTCCTAGCTTTCCTGTAATCCCGCTTTGCTAGCTGCCAGTTCACAGGAGTTAATATGAAAAAATGGCATCAGCTTCCTTCTGCCAATTTGACTTTTCCATGGGAAGTGCTGAAAAGTCAGCACGTCCTGCTCCCCCCGGGCTGAGCAGTGGGGAAGTGGCATCTGTACAAGTGCAGATAACGGGAAACATTTCTTCCTAGCCAAATGAAGACAACTGAACCTGTACTTGCCCTTAGCTGAAGGGCAGTGTCAAAACTTCATTTTCTTTTTGATTAACCCTCAGATTAAGTAATTTAAAGGGAAGGAAAGTGATTCTGCTGAGTGACACTAATTTCAGTCTGATTCATTTTACAGTGTTGTAAAAACAATTATGTGCCTGGCACCCTCCAGAACATTGAACACTGTTCAATAACCATCAGATCTACTGAGATGAAACTGATACAGCTTGTTAGAGCATAAACTTACTGAAAATGTGCTTTGCAGCCAGACCAAGCGGACAGTGGCTTTTTTTTTCTTTTTGGTGATGTGAGCTTGGCTGGTTTTCCTCAACTTAAATAAAAAGGTGCAGTTGCTATAGTCCCTTCTGATCAGACTTTTAAAGGAGTCTAGCTCTCACTTGGGCACTTAAATGGATTAGCCTGATTTTTCAGAAGTATTAACAATGTGTGGGGTTATGTGTTAGGGGCTTCCAAAGGACTAAACTTTTGTAACAGCTTGGGACAGATTTGTAAGTGTTTAGCAGTTACGTGGAAGCCAGAAATGGCCAGCTTCCATTCAAGCTGCTGAATTAAATGTGCATTCCCCGTGCAGTTGCTCCCAAGGATATCCCATTCCGTCCTAACTCACTGGCCAGGGCTGCACACAGCACACTGAAGAACTTTCAAAAATCTAGTTCTTCTGAAAGTAGCTGCTTTGATTTGCTGTTTCCTGACTACATTTACATATCTGGCCATGGTAATACCTTAACTGATATCACTGTTAAACCAAAAAAAGGAAATAATTAGTCCTGTATCCTTTTTCTTTTCCACAGTGACACAAGACAATGAAGAAACTTCCTTTTACAGACCCAGAACCTCTTTTATTGAGATTCTGCTATTAAAAGAGATGATTGACTGAGAGAAAGAATATCTGAATGAAACTCACTTTTCCAGAATTAAAGGGTAAGAGGTGACTGATGGCCTGGATATATCCAACAGCACTGTGAAGGTTCACTACCAACTCTGAGATGGTCAGAACAAGGCTGTAGAAATGAATGTTAGGGGATCTCACACTTTGGCCAAGAGTCAGTAAGAGATAAAGCCCCTAAGGGGTATCTTCGCTATCGGTTCCGAGCCTGTGCCATTAACAGCGGGAGCAGGAGCCAAAACCAGGTCTGAAGCTATCAAAATGATCTACCCCCGCTGGAAAGAATGAGATTTGATTCTGTTCCTCCCTCTCTGGGTCACAGAGAAGGTTCCAGAGAGGTCCAGTGACACAGATGATCACCTCTGCCAACTAGCAACAGGCTCGGTGCCTCAGTTTCCCTACCCACAATACTGTTGTCATAACCGTATTTTCCCAATCCACTAGTGACGCTTTGTACAGACGATGTTTCTGACATGCCATGCTTCATTTCTTCATGGACGTTTGGGGCCAGAACTGAAGGATGAAGGATAAAGGAAAGAGATGCCAATTGCCTTGATTGCTGATCTCAACCTTTAGTTATTATGCTGAACAAGTGCTTCTCCCTTCTCCTTTATACTCAAATATTCTTCCAGTATTTAGGTCTCTGAAAAGACCTGAAATTTCTCCCTCCACCTGCAAGCAGATCTCCTTTAAACTCAGAAATTTCTCTACCTTCCACTGTGTGGGTACTCACACGGCAGTGAATCACTGCGCTGAGAATCTAGCTGCTAGAAAAAGAGCAAGGAAGCAATTCACGACCAGGCTCACATAGTCCTTCTCACAGTGACCTGTTTAATTGCATGTCAAATATGTGGCAGTTTCTTGCTTACGTTGTACTGTATTTTTACATAGGAATAGACTTGGAGTGGGTGGTTTAATTTCTACCAAAATGAAAAGATTGATATTTTATGGATGTCCTGCATTGGAATTATCTTCCTTAACACAGACACATCTGTCTCACAAGGCTAAATAGCTTGTATCAGGAGCTGATTCAAAATCAGATTGATGGTATGGACTAAATTCATTCTGGGTGCAACATCGCTGAGGTCAGTGAAACGGAGAGCATCCGCTCAGGCTGTTACAAAATTGCCTACTGCTAAAAAATGAGCCAAAAAAAGTGAGGATGAGACACTGGTTACCTTTTAATTTTGTTTCATGTTGCTGTTCTGCTGGGGCAGAGGTTTTCATCCCTTGCTCAGTCAGCCGCTCATTCCCCACCATCCCTCAGTGACTGCCCGCTTTGAACTCAAACAACTGAACAGTGAACAACTGAACTGAAAACAATTGAACAGCGCCTGTAGCTACCTCTGCAGCAGATCTGGAAAGTGCTGTAAAGTTCTTAAAAATCACGACAAAACAATACTTTTTTTCCCCCCAGCATTTTTCTAGCATAACTCCACAGGTGAGGCTCAAAGTCTGAGTGCTGAGCAGCAAACTGGCACAATTAACAGCAGTAGGATCCAGGCACAAGGATGAAGATCAGGCAGAATGAAGACGCTGGGTTATATTTGTTCTGTTCCTGGTAGAAGAAACATGAAACAATAGCCTCGAATCCTTCTTTTATCAAGGCAGATGTTGTGAGTGCTTTGGAGAGGGACAGTGCCTCCTTACCCATAGTTTTGTTAATATGTAGTAAATAAATGTACATTTTCTGAAATGGAGCTTGAAAAAGTAATTGCCTTATCCAATGAAGCAATTTGTCAGACACGTGAGGTCTTTTTGCCTCTAATCAGATGAAAACTGGGCCAAGGAAGGGCATATCTGTGAGTAGCTGAGTGCTCTCTTAACAGGGTTAAGTGCAAAATGAATGACTCTCAATGGAGCAGTATAAACAACAAGCCCTGCCAAACCCCCAGACTTACAAGATCACAGTTGGTGTTCCTCATTTCAGTCTCTTCTGCCCTTTACTCTTCACGAGCCTGAGAAGTGAGAATTTGCTATACCACATTAATGTATTTATTTTTATACCCTTTACAGTCTTATGAAGAGTCATAAACGTCCAGGTTTGGCTCAAACATATCTCACCCTGCGAAGAGAAAAATTTCAAGATGTGGTGCAAGCACTCAGCTGTTCACTCAGCTCAAGCTCAGCACAGAGAACTTTTTTCCTCACTAACTATATTCCACTGAGTAGATCAGACACCACACTGGCATTCTTAGCAAAGGATTTTTCATTGAGCAAAAGAAGAGCTGGCAGCAGTCAGATACCATCATAGAAAGCATATATATATCAAGTTCCAGTACAACAGTTTCATGTCAGGACACCCACAGACTCCTGACATTTCTTTTTTAAAGGCAAATTTCACTGGTCATCTACTGATGGATGTTATGTGCTAGCAAAGCTGTAAAAATGGAAGCAATTGCCAAAGAACATATTTAAAAAAAGAAACAACGAAACGGTTCTGTCAGTTCGCGATGAACAACATTGTCAGCAGATGAGAGTATCTCTCTGATTTGGAGAGACAAAATTTTTGGGAGTAGAGGTTTGCTCAAATCCCATAAGGAAGGAAATACAATAATTAACATATTCATGCTATGTGCATAGTACACAGGCTGAAACTTTAAACAACCTAACTCAGATTCCGGAAGCAGTATAGCTAAGGCAGAGACGCACGCGCATTGTCAAGTCTCGGTGAATTAAATTAAAGACAGCTCAGATATTGCTCCACAAGGAGGTTCCCAAATTAGCTTGCTCCTCCATCCTACAAACCTGCATGCAGGGAAGCGGTTCGTTATTTTGGTGGTACTTGCTTATCATCACCTATGTGCCGTTGCTCCTAGAGGCATCACAGTTTGAGAGCAGCTACTCCACGCTACTACTGTAGGACTGCAGAACAGGTACAGGCTTTGGAAGCTGACTGAAATCGTACGGTGAAAGGAAGCACACCCTTTCCCACCAGCCTGTGGCACTCCTCCCACAGCTTCTGTTAAACCTGCGCTTGGGACTACTGAACAATCTTGAAAATGCTCTGCCTGGCAGTGTATTTGTCCCATACTGTCTCCAGTAATGACATGATGGTCAAAGTGAAGGCAGCAGAAGATAGCACCTTCCCTGTCAAGGTTTCCCCTTCTAAATATAACTTCTATCAAGTCAATACATCATTTCTGAGACAGTTATCATACGCTGAATATTGCTGATTAATCATCTAACACACAAAACAAATCAGTTCCCCTCTTAGCAGTGTTCAATCCTTCATTCCCCAAAACATCTAAAATTAAAATTAGGAATCTTTTGCTCTTTTGATGCTTTGCCTTAACATCGATAAATAGTATAGAGGATACAATGCTGAGTCAGAGGAAGAAAAATCACTTGCTGTGTAACTCACATCTCTCCTTACTCCAGTGTGAAGTCAGCCCTAGTAAGTGATGGGCCCCACTGAAATGCACCCTTTTTCACTGAATGCATTTCTCTCCTGGCTGGCTAGCTCCCACTATTTCCGGAATACTTCTGGAAGGTGATAGTTCTTGCACAGATAGATATTACCACCTAGTTTCTCCTCCTTCTCTTCCTTTGTCCTCAAATTTATTTGCAGCTTCCACCGTTCGTGACTGAGGACACGCTATGCTGTTCTTTGTGTCAAGTAGCTAGTATGCTGCTGCCGCAAGCCATTTACTATTTTCATAAGGAGATCAAGGTTGTAGAGGACTGGAGTTAGAAATCAGAAAAAATACTGTGAACGTCATCCTCTGAGTGGTTTTTACTTGCTGATCTGTCTCTCTGATCTGTTGCAGGGTGATGACCACCTACTGCATGATCTCTTGGGTCTGGATTGGAGCTGCAGCCATCCAGCGGCTCCAAATCTTATGCAACATTTGCTAAAAATCATACTCAGTTTGGAGCAACAGGGACGATATCGTTCAGCAAAACTGAGGCGAAAGTCTTTCCGAAAAGAGCCCTCACCTACCTGCCTCAGACTGCTTATAAACTGAATTCCTATGCCATTTGATGGCTACCTAGAACACACAGTATGTATGCCGTAGTAGGAAGCTAAACATATCTTACAGGCGATGGAGATGTGTGGAGCCAGGTCAGGGGACGCACTATGCTTGATCCCAGCATCCAAGGCCAGAGGTGACATAGGAAATCTGGAGTTTTGCTGCTGGTTTCCAGAAGGATTTGTTAACAAGTCACTTAGCTGGAAAAAACGCCTTCTTATCCAGCCTGTTCTTGGTAGAGTGATGCCAGCTGTTTTCTGTATATATTGCAAGGGAAACAGATGAGTAACACACTCCGTTTGAAATTACAGCCTCAGGCTGAACGCAGAGTTGATACCAATCTGGGATGTGCTGGGAGCAGAGGAGGAGGAACTGCCATTAACCGGCTGCGCTCTGAGCAGCACAGCCTGCCCCTTCCGTTCCCAGTAACTTCCACCGAGGGTAACGGGGAGCTCTGAAACACTTCTGCAGGCAAAGGACCGGAGTGAAGCCGGCCACAAGGGTGAGGATTCCTGCGTGCAGGCAAAGCCCCCCGCATGTGCCCGGGAGCAGAGCCGCTGTTTTCCCACCCATTCGGTGTAGTCTATCCCCCTCTGCCGGCCACCCACCCACCCACCAGCCGTCCGGCTCCGGGACTGCAGGAGAGCTGCGAAGAGCCAAACCCACCCCGAACTGGGGGTGGGAAAGAGGCTGATGATGGGAACCAGCAGGCTGGGGAAAAAAACCACACCAAACCCCAAAAGCAACCAGTTAATACATTATCATGTCGCAGGAGAGACTTTTATCAGGGCTCCCACCTCAGGCAACTGGAGCTTGGATTTGTGATTCAAGATAATATCAAACCTGCGTATTTTAGAGTGAGCACTACTCCGGTGTAATGGGGGGAAGCAGACGTGGTAGTTATGTTTCATAACAGCATGTGCTGTTATCCATATTTTAATAATGACATCTGCTGTATGCAGCCACATCTGGCCGGTAGCACAGCCACATTTCTGCATGCAGTTATTAAAAGGGGACAGTTTCCTAGAAAACTACGGGAAACTCTGATAACAAACACAAATGCAACTGAACTGTTATATTTCTACCCCAATATTGCAACAGCTCAATCTCTGTACTGCTTCTTTATATCATCATAACTGTATTCATGCCTAGAAACTTCTGTTGCTCAAACCATTAATGAGTTAGAGCAATCCCATTTCCTATTATAGGAAAAGATTTAGGAAACAAAATGTACAGAAGAAATGTATACTCCTGGATCACCTTATAAGAGTTATGCCTTGCACAATCACAGCACTGCAGCTGATTTATTTACAAAGAAAACACAGAAGGAACATTGCAAAAGAAACGCTTGCAATAGGAAAAACCGTCTAGGTAAACTGATATAAAACGGCTTATCACAGCTGACAAAGATAACAAATACAGCGAAGATGTAGAATTGTTTAGCAATAGCATGATGATCCAAGGCTACAAGCAAAGTTTGGAAGGAGTGGTAATTTTAAAAAATTAAAAAAAACCATCATATTAGACAAATCAGCGTACCTAGGAAAAGCAGGCGAGCATTTAATCTCAAGACAAAACGTGAAACAAATCCAATGTATGCTGTCAAGCTGGAGTACAGATTCCCCTCTGTGGAGTTTCCTTCCCAATTTTGGTGTCCAATTCTGTTACTCATCTGAGTTTCTTCACTTGATTTATCCAACAGCACAACATACAGTGCACTGTGGAAACAAAGAGATACTTTGAAGACTTATGTCAAGCATATGAAGACATACAAGAAAAGGTAAACACTACCCCCTCTGGGAGTAGCTTAGAAATGTTCTCTCCTTTTTACCTCTTACTAGCGGTGACTTTTTCTCTGGCAGAATTAACTCTGTTCTTGTTAATGGAATAATTTGTCAGATGCATGCATACATTATCCTGTAAATGAATGAACAAGATGCAGGGTTAGAAAGGTATTAGCCTCCTCCCTTCTTCTCTACATGATCCTGGTCACACTGCATAATGTACAAAGCATCTTAATTAAGCACAGAAGATTTAATGGCACTAAATATGATCAGCCCTATACTGATCCCATTACTCTAAAGAATCCAATAAATGAGGCTCAACAGTTTCAATTTCACTTCACTGCAATCTCATCAGCATTCCAATTCCATCACTTCTGAGAAATCAGCAGTTTCAATGGAAGATAACCCTCTTTCTCAGTGAGGCCCCATTCTACAACCACTTAGTAGAGATAATTCTCTGTTGGAATGATCCAGAACTACATACCAGAACCTTCTCCAGCCAACAGTTAAGCCACAACCTCTTTTCATAAAGAAGTAAACCAAAAAATCTTAGCATTTAGGACCTTTTTTCTCCCAAGACTTCTTTTTCTTGTAACTATCTTGGCCCCCTCCATAATGTTTTATGAAAAATAGCAACAGAATAATACAAAAAGTTAATTAGCTATGTATTTATAGAAGTACTAACTGTGCTAAAACTTGTATGCAGCACTGATCTGGATAATATAACACATGCTGTACTCTATTACAGAATCTGCTCAAATACTGCATGCATAATTTTATTTATGGCACTCAGATACTACAAAGATGAATTACGAGTATTTATGAAGTGCTTAGAGATTCTCAAGAGAAAGATGCTTTGGATGGTTGAACCATGATGATTTCTCTGTATCTCTGGTTGCTACGTATTGGACTGTCAGTAACTTCTGCTAATAGGCTTGTTTACTTACCAACCTATTATGCAAAAGGTCAGAGGATGCTGAAGTAGCAAAATGTGTAAGGCTGTCATTATAGACAAATCTCCTCAGAGGGTCACAGGATGACACCAGCACATATATCCTCAGATCAAACTTAAATCTACCAATAATAAAAGGCTGGGAAGGAGAACATGAAGCTGATTTGCGTCTAAACTTGCTTGAAATACATGAGCAACACTGGTAACTCATTAATTGCTATAGCAAAGGTAATAAGCCTCGCTGACGTCCCTGCTGAATTCTTCTATGCCAGATATGCTTCTGCCATAGTCTAGGCTGTGCTGAGCCAGCAAAGATACTGTAGATGTCTCTTACTGGGGTGTATGTCCCTTACAGTGATCAAACTGGAGCTTGGGTCTGCACTACAGCAAGTGTTTGCAGGCTCTCCACTTAATTTAAAGCCATAGCTGGTCTTCATACAACTCAGCAGGTGTTTGAAGTTCACTTCAAGCATGAATGTTAAGGAATGAAACATTAACAACAGAAAAGGAGCCTGTGGGTCAGTCCACCCTATCTCTTGCTCAAGAGGATCTGATTACCTATTTTCTTTTTCTCCAAGCCAGAGGCTCCATGTGTCCTCCCGTTCTTCTCTTTTTTTTTTTTTTTCCCCAAGACGTTCACAGACTTTCATTCTTTCCTTGGAACATTCCCTAAAAAATAACAATGAAGTCAATGCAAAGTCAAACAGATTTAGCCCATAAAATAGAGTGTGTCCAAAGGTCAACAATAAACCGAAGTAAATTAAGTTTTTGCTCCTCAAATTATTGGAAGTCCAAACAACTAGAAGCTTACTGAAGTTTTTATATTAGACTTCATTAGGGACATGACTTAAAAGTGTCAGTCAAAAACACTTTGGTGAGACACTTGTTTGGAACAGGATGATAGGGCTTAATGGGACTCAGGAAAAATGAATATCTTTTAAGTGCTCATTCACTGATGAGGGATAAGGTTTTCCTTGTTCGATTCATCTATCCAGAATGCCCTGGATTCTTGTCAAGGTGATTCTGTCTCAAAATATTAGAAGTCATTTCTGAACAAGAGTTTACAGAATAGCATGTAAAGTAGACATTTTTCTCTTGACAGTGATGAGTTCTTTTGACAGTGATGAATCTGAAGAAAATGACCAGTGAATGCTATTTATGGCTGACTGACCACATCAAGGCAAGGCTAAACTGGATATTAAAACACCAGCTCAGTGACAAAGCAGCAATCTTGAAACATGGAATGGAGGGATTACCCTTGAGATGTAGAGCTGGCAGATCACATCCTGTCCAGGTTTTACGTCCTTCTCAGATTTGGTGATGAAGATGCCTTTGCCCCGACAGCCAGAGTCCGGTTTACAGATACAAGTCTTGCGTTTCCTTGATCTACAAATTGTCATAACTATGAGGAGGGAAATGGAACAGAGGGACACTACAAAAGTTATTAAATAAATGCATTAAAGTTGCTTTCTAATGCAGATTTTCCAGGCCTAGGCTTTCAAACTATTGCAAGAATTTTGCAAAAGTGTAACTTTACCTGTAACAGCAAATAGGATTGTAAGAATATTGTAAAATTAAAGAATCGGGACTACTTTCCTTCACACCTCTGAAAATTAAGTTTTAAGTAACAGTTGCTTGGTTTTCCTGATTTCTTTTCCAGCACTGATTTCAAACAGAGAAAACTATTTGCTTTCCTCTAGCCCAGCATATTAATCTTCGTATTCAGGAGAGGCTTCTAATATGCTGAAAGTTAGCTCCTTCTGACATGCAAATAATAGAATTTAAATCTGACAGCCAAAAAATAATTGTGCCAAGAAGAAAGTCAGGCTTTAAGAAAGGCTTACTCTGCAGGAAGACACTGAGAAAGAAGTTGAATTCTTTTGGGAAGAGCTTTATCGCCCTGCTCATGTTCCTAGCCAGCAAATATTTCCTACAGATCTCACTCCTTCCAGGGAAGTGGCTAATTTTCTGGGGAAAGAAGTCCAAGGGGGGCAGGGGAGAAAAGCCATAAACAAATATTTTTACCTTTACCTTTTTGATTGCAAAAAACAATAAAGGGTCCATCAGATGCATACAGCCTAACCAACTCATAAGCACTTATTTTTTATTTCCATTTAGCGATCTGTTGAGACAGTATAATCTGTCCAGAATGCTGTTCACTCCTCATTATCTCTTGCTCCCCCAAAAGCCATACCTGGTAGTGGCTCCATGCACTGCATCACAGGACAGCAGCAGTTTCAAGCGAATGAAGATTTGTAATTTCAAACTCTCTGTTCGGGCTCAGAGGGAGACAGAATCGCTGTTCAATTAGACCTTGGCAATCAATCAAGGTGAATTGCTTTTGCTCACTGTGGATGTATTATTTACAAACTGCCTGCTTCAGATGATAATCTGGGCAATTAGTCATAAATGACTACTAAACAAACCGACAATTTCTTACTGTTTCAGAAGCTTCATACTAGCTAGCAATAACTGCTAGAACAAACAGTTCCATTGATATTTTTGGCGAGTGGTGAAAAACAAAGACTCCTGGAATACAACTCTGAATAATGCTTTATTTGAATTGGGAATGGAGCCATTTACAGTGCTTCACGTTCTTCTCTCAAGGCACGAATCCAGAAAATACTGGCAAGAGCTCACAGACATATTAAGTTTTGACTTCTTGCCTAACTTCAGTCATTATGAGAGAAATATGTACAATGATCACAAGCTAGTACTTTAGAAAGATTAAACATTAGGGATAGCACATACTTACAAAGAGCAAGTGTTAGAACAACAGGGGACACTCCGGGGCCCATAAGGCAATACTCTAATGACTGGTAGCACATGTCTGAAGGCAACTGCAACAATGGGGGAATTTTGAGACAGGCTGCCAAACTTCATGCAAAACAAGAAGCATGGACACTTAAAATTTTTCATTTCTAACAGCTCGAGCGATATGTTAAAATAACGCTGTGACCCCTTTGCAAATGTGAATTTACTAGTCCTTTAGGAATCGACTACACCACAATTATTTTGGATTCCCCATCGAAGAGACAACAGAAATGCTTTCCCAGCTCTCCATCCTTGTGCCAGGAGCAGACTCTACAACCAAACACACCCATCTATGGCTACAGCAACAACTTTTGAGGCACTTTTTTCCAAGGTTTCACCCCTGAACTTGTCACACAGGACGCTGGTTTAACTCAACGCCAGCAGGAGACTCCCCAGGCAGAAACTGACTGCCAGGAATGACCTTTTTTTACACAGGCCGCCATGCCCCATAACCCCCCCCAGCAGGCCCAGAGGCACCGCTGAGCTCGGAGCAACGGGAGCTCGCACCCTGCGGGACCGGGGCGCGCCCTCCCCGGCCTACACGGACACAGCGGCAGGGCTGAGCCGGGAGGGCAGGTATCTCCGCGACTCCCGTCCCGCCCCCGAGAGGTAAAAGACCGGGACGAAACTCGCAGCGGCCGTACAAACACACGGGAACGAACCCCTACCCTTTCCCGCCTCCCGATTGGGCAGAACGACATGCATACCCCCCTTCCTCCCCGCCCCTTTATTAACATATTGACTCTCCATTGGGCCAAGCGGCCAAAAGGGTCTCTGATTGGATAAAAACAGTACGAGGAGGGGGAGGTGTTGTTACGGCAAGAAGAAGACGCGCTGGCGTCACGGGCGTGCGCCGGAGTTGCACATGCGCATTCCAGCGCTCCCGGCTTCCTTTCCCGCCCCCAAACCAACGGCCTACTAGCGGCCCGCCTCGTTAAGGGGGCGTGGCTTCATTTGAACGGCCACAGCCAATCACAGCTGTGAGGACCGGGGTGATTTGCATATTCACGAGGGGCGCCGAGGCTGCGCAGGCGGCTCTGGGAGGTGGCGGTGAGGTGTTGGGTGTTGTGAGGGCGGCAGGGAGGATTTTCCTGACAGGATTTGTTCCCTCTCTTTATGGCGGGGCGGGATCCTGTGGTACGAAGCCAGTCCCCAGGTCCGAGCCCTGCTCCCCTTTTGTGGGCAGGCTTCATGTGGAGGGCTGGCAGCGGAGGGCTCTGCCTTCGGGCTGCTGTCATTTTGGGGGGCTGAGAGGAGGGAGGCGAGTGGGTGGGAGGCCCACAACGGCCTCAGGTGACACAACATAGCAAAGTCCTTGACAGAGCCAAATGTGGATCCCGAAGCAGCAATGGGTGTACAGGATCTTCCCATCAAGAGTGTGTTTGTGAGGCAACAAACCTCTTCATGAGACCCTGTGCAGCTGGTTGGATGGACTTTGGTCCAGCCAAAGCTCCAACTTTGGATGGAGGAGTTTCAGGACTCTTTTAAACAGCCAAAAGTTTGAAGATCGATCTGCATTGGCTCTCTCCATGCTACCCTGACTAGTGGCAGTGTGCAGATCCTAGGGCAATCTCGTCTTAAATTTTTAAAATGGCACAAAAATAATCCTAAATAAATAATAACAAAGGAAAATTACCAGCTTTGGGAAGCTGAAATTAGTCTCTGAAGTCTGTTGGTGCTGCTGACACAATGGTTAGTACCATTTACATCTAGAATTTGCAACAGTTGTATGAATTCAGTTCCTGCTGCCATGGAAACAGACTGAGATGGCTGAAAATGGAGCAGGTTGTTCTAAGCTAATTGTTTGGCACACACAAAAAAGCTTGGATTCCATTTTCTTTTTTCTTGTGATACTGCATCCTTTAAACTAACCTGCTCCATTTCCATGGCAGCCAGCAGCAGATTTACTAGAACTCATTTTAAATTTTACAATCCTGATGTGTGTCATAAGGTTAAGAGTTTTCCAACATTTTCCATAGAATTAAAGATCCGGTGAGCTCCTTTAGATTTATTTGAGCAATCTGTAGCATACTCAATACAATGCATCCAAGTGATATATAGGTATATATAGCTCCTACATTAAAGCAGTGTATTTTCTCTTCTGCTGCTTGTAAACAGAAGGATTGGAGCCTTTACTGGGACTAAAGAAATTTTCATTCAGGATCCCACAGTGATGCATCTAGTCTATCTTCTGCCTCTTGTTGGGCCATGTGTTTTAGGATAAAGTGCAAGAATTTAATGTTTAGGGTTTGTCTTAGAAAAGCTTGCTGAGAAATATGATTTAATATATCTTTCAAAGTTAATGCCTCTTTCAAAATATGCGTTAGGATTGTAACTCTGGGTGTTCTTAGACTGTTTCTTCCTTTAAATGCAGAGGGGCATTCTTGAAGGTAGCTTGCAAGTAAGTTTGAGTGCCCCTGCTTTGCCTGATTTGTTAAAAAACCCACCAGTGTAAAGCAACAATAACATTTCAAGGCACACTTTCTAGGTGCAGCTCTGAAAGGATGGAATATAGGTCATTAAAATTATTGTATACTAACAGAGAAGGAACTTTCTGAAGGTGTAAAAAACACTGAGCTGCCTAAAAAAAAATGCTGATGTTCTCTGGTTCATGTAATGAAGAGCCCCTCTTTCAAACCTTTCCTACATTTTGGATCAGATCTATCCCAACAATGGCCCTCTTTAAGGAAGGATTGTCAGGTCTAATGAGTCCATTAAGGCGAGCGTGGGTTCATATATACTGCTACAACCAAGTAATAACTCTTAGGAATTAAAAATCCATATGGTGCTCTCAGCTGTACTACAAAACATGTGCAGCAGCTGCTCTCAAAAATACTATAACTGTTATTAAAAAAGGAATTAACTACACTGCATGGCTTATGAAACTGCAACTTATTATTAAATAGAAACAAATTTAGTGTAAAAAATGTTCAGAATCTTCAGGCTAGCCATCTTTTTTGTCTTTTTCATTGTCACTATTTGTTTCTGGTTGCATTTAGATGCCGTAATCATGACCAAGGCCCCACAGGAATACACATTATAAAAGCACATGCAATATTCTAGTCTCATCCTGTTACGGGGGAAGGGAAGCAGGCAGGGGACGAGACCTACAGATGTAAGTGCCTCAGGGCTTGAGTTATCAACTCACTCTCGAAGCAGCTGCTCCCACTGGTGAATCTCTTATGGATCAGTAGAGGAGAAGCAGAGCCTGATGAACCCCACCAGGTTTTTCAGGCTGGGAAAACCATTGTGAAGGGTTAAAAACTCCCTGGAGTCTGAAGGGCATCAATCCCTTTTGGCAGCCATCCATTTTTTCTCCATCCTGGTTCACTTCTTGTGCTGTTCAGCCATTCTCAAAATGAATGTTAAATCTGGTGAGGGAAAGGGAGATTATGTCACGAATTTTCTGAGTGACTTTGGCCAAATTCCTTCATGTTTGCATAACTGTTTCCCTGTCTGTAACGTAAGGATAATATTTAATTATGTTATGTAGAACATAAGTCTTGTAAGGCTTACTTCTTCAGTGTTTGTCATGTGAGGTTGTAATGTGAAAGGAGCTATAAAGTAATTAATTTAGGATCTGTGTTGCTGATGGCTTTGCTGTATTTTAGACTCTCAGTGCCAGACAAGTAACTATGGAAGACCATAAGCCCTGAGCACTCTGAAGCTAGTGGAAGCTTTGTCACCAGTGTCACTTTTTATTTATATTACACGGCAAGCCAGGGCGCAAGCTTACTTTTAAGCCTAAACGGACCTTTCATACAAATTTTCATGAGATTTGGCACCTCAGAGGGCGGAGAGTCCACATGATCCCTTAAATAAGCCCCTGTGCAGTCCCGTCTGCTTTGTGAATGGCATGGGCACAAGCATGGCTGTGCCTACTTCACCCAAGCCAATCATAATATATTCCATAATATCATATAGCCAATGGAGAATGGATGAGAGAGCTCAAGTTCTTTCCTAGAAGGCTTTAGTGTTGTATAGAGCGGGGTGCTATGACCTGAGCAGGCAGCTGAGCTGTTTGGGGCTGATATTTGGGGGATGGCTAAGTGCAGGTCACGGGGCATATTTTGTAGTAACCCAGTTTCTGGCCATATCCAGTGAACTACAGAAACATTGCTATTTGGGTCAGGACGTGGTGCCAAATTTTCCCTGAAGGTAGTTTCGACTGGCTAGGAAGGTTAAAACAATTCATCTCGAAAAGGAAAGTCCTCTGACTAACCACAAGAGACAGTCTATGCAGCACCACTGCACTAGCTCTACCACTTAAATTGCGATCAAAACCTAACAAAACCCTCTACTTGCTGAGATTTACTGCTTCACAGACCAACGGAGCGAAATGTAAACTGCAATGCATCCGCCTTTATTCCACAAGCATCCCTGGTTCTGTTATCCCCCTCTCCAGTCCCCCCGGATGAATAGCCCTTTCCCCTTGCCACGCTGAATAGGCCAGGTGACTCCAAAACCGGCCACCCAGCAGATGCTTCCGCAGTACCAACTGTTCTGAATCCCCCACCCCATCTCCAGCTCTTTTTTTTTTTTCCCTTCCTTCCCCCGTGTCCTACCAATCTAGGCTGCCTGGCACATGCTGCAAGCTGCAGTCCCACTGGAGTGATATTGTGATGGAAATGAGGGAGGGGATGCAGGCAGAACTGCACAGATTTACAGCACTCTAAGGGTTTCCATTAAAATCCTTGACAACTTGTTATTTATGAGTAGACCAACAGCTCTTCTAATATCCAGGGCCTAGACCCCATTCACTTCAATAATGCTGGTTTGGAATAAATGAGCCAGAGGATGGAAACCAGTTCTGTTAGTATAATGGAGGAGGCTAATAGCTGTTTAGAGAAAACAACTGATGTAATTCTGGGACCCAATCCTTTCACCAACAAAACAATAAAGGTTCGATTCTTCAGTGCATTTCACGTAGGGATTTAATTCAGTACAAAGAGGGTGATAAATGGCAGCGTTTGGATTTCGTGCCGTTATATACCCACTAAGCACTCTATTTGTACTAGTGCACTAGAGATAAAGGGACTTATTGACTCCTGTGCAAGCAGGAATAGGTCAGTCTGGATCTCCACAGCAGAACAGAGATAAACAACATGTCCTTACAAAATAATACAAGCGACAAAAAACCCCTCTGCATAAGTGTCATATCTTAATTTTTCAGTCTCACAGGGGCCTGTAGGCATTTCCTTCTCCAGACTTCTCTGAGCTGCCCCACCTAAACCAGTGTGGCTGGCTGTCGTGTCATTTTAGAACATTTTTTTCCGCCGTTCCCTTTTCTGCTCTCTTCCCATCACTGACATGCCAAATACAGAAGCACCTCCGCTCACTAAGCAAGCACATGACTGATCCCTGAAATAAGGACTTTGATGATCAAAACACTTTAAACTCTAGATGTGCATTATGCTGCTGTAAAGAATTATCGATCTCTTCTGCTGTCTCTTAAAATCAAACTGACAAGTTGATTACTGAGTATAACCACTCAATTGCTGGCTTGTAGTCGGCTTTCCTTTCCCTCCTTTGTTCACCTGCATCTTGTCTATTTACATTCCTTTTGTGAGGAATCTTTTTATTTCCTTTCTCTGCTCCCCATGGGAGCCTCATTAAGGTGAAGCAAAGAGAAGCAGCAGCAGCAGCAGCAGCTCTCCCAGGCTGAGTTCTGCAGTGTGGAAGGCAGGGAGAGGCCGCACTGCCAGATGGACCACGCTCCGTGCCTCTGCCTCCCCCTCGTCCGCACCCTGAGGCTCAGCACTGTGTTTTTGGAGGAGATTGACAATGCTGAAGGTCCAGATTGTTCTGCAGGAAGAGGAACGAAGAGATGGATAGATGAAGAGGAACCAGGAGGAGAACGGGTGGAGGAAAGAGACTGTTCAAGTGAGGAAAGGGACCGTGGCTGTACGATTGGGAATTGCTTTCTGAAAGAAGCTGAGCCACCATTTCAGCAGCCTGATACTCTGACTTTTGGAGTTGAAAGGGTTTGAGAATCTGGAATCTGTAACCATCTGCCTTGTGGCCAGTCTCTTTTTTCTGCACCAAAAATAACTTTTCCCAGGCAAAACAATGGTTTTTCCTATGAAACGAACTGACACCAGTCGGTATGCGATGCCCTCTGTGACCACAGTTAGCAGCGTGTCTTTGCAGCTCAGAGAAGTTATCATCTGGTTTGCATTTTACACATACAGAAACATACCTGTTAATTGGAAAATGATGTGTCATGGACAGGGACAGATATATTCAAAATACACTCTGTGAGTGGGAGAGAAATTCCAAGGGAAGAACCAACTTCTTGGAAAAGGAAGGCAACGGGTCTGACAAAAATGAGAGAGAAGCAAAAGCACCAAGCAAAGGCAGAAGAGCTCTCTGAGGCTAAGTGGTTTTGCCTGGACGAGGGAACAGAAAATGCTACGCTGCATTGGAGCAGTGATCGATCGCCGATAGAAAGTAAACTGGGCCAGTTTCTAAGCTGGACCAAACTGATAAGCCCTGTAGAGGTTTAAAAAGATGTATATTCACAGAGATTTGGCCCACAAAGTATGACTTCTTCCTTTTAGATACCTTTTGTAATGAATGCCCATTGAGATGCTACATGAGTTCGGGTATAGATGATGCCAAATCCCTACTGTCCCTTTTGAAAATTTATTTCAAGGTCCTTATCCAATACATATCAATGTAATATTGGATCTCATCCAAAGTATAACTGTATCTAATTATCAGCCATTTGAGCTACTTCTGTATTAAACCATAAAATTGAGATAGGATTGAAACCTCTTATGATTCCAAAGGCTAAATGCAGCAGTAACATAAATAATGCTGTAAATTACAAGCAAAATGAAAACTTGGTCAGAAAATATATGATGTAATTTGTGCTTAGGGGTAAATTGGTCCCTGGCTGCCTGGGATAGGGAAGGTATGACCTGCATCAGGCCGAAGTATATGGCTGGGAGTCTGAATCTGTGTCATTATTACAGAAAACAAATGACATACCTTAAAATACTTCAAAGAGCCAGCATCCTCATGAGATTTATTGCAGTCTGACCCCCTCTGCCGGTCACCCGCTTGCTGCCTGTGTCCCAGGGCCGGCACCTCAAAATAGGCTCCGAGATTTGTAGAAATGGTAGGAGCAGGCAAGTGGAAAATGGCAAGTACCAGTGTAAAAGGGATGGAGCAGCAGTTCGGGGGCACCGACGCTTGGCACTGGTAGCTCAAGGACATAGATAGCATCGTGACACAACTCTAAGCCCAGGTGACCAGGTTTGGGTTTAGGATACGAGCTGCTAAAGCCAGTACTAGCAACAGTGTAGAAAGGCAAGAGGTCTGATAACTGGCATTTGGGTGAATTCCCAGGGTTTTAATAAAAATTGCTTCTGTGTCTCCCCATGTTTGATCTGCTTCTGTCAAGATGTAAAGCAGCAGAAGTAGAAAAATGTAATTTAGAGTGAGGACGTATGGGAAAAGGTTGGGGGGGGAAGCATTTTCTTGAAAAACAATGGGACTTTTCCTGAGGAAACAAGCGTTCAGTTAAAAATTAGCCTCATTTTGATGGAACGTTCGATTGTCAAAACTGGGATAAAGCTATGCCAGGAATGTTGAGATATAGCAATCGGTAATGTCAAAGCATGTACAATACCAAATATTTTTAAAATAATATTTTATCATCCTGAGTGAGGTTTTCCACTTTTTCTCCTAGCCTAGGGAAAAAGCATTAATACACTGGACGTTCCTATGACACAGAAGAAATTTGGCCAGCTCTAGGTTTTTAAATCAGCACTTCTGGGAATTGATATAAACATACAGCTCATTTTACTTTCCTGATTCATTCTTGTTTTCCCATACTATCCTGTGGCCCTTGTTATATATTCCCATGCTGTGAGCAGCCAGTGAGGATCAGCCAGTTAAGTATGTGCTTTCTGTTAAACAGAAGCAGTCCCACTACCCACAGGGATACCACGTTGCATGTTAAAAGTTATTCAGAGAGATGCTTAAGTAGTTTGTTAGACAGAGGCATCAGAAAGTAACTGAAAGCCTGCAAACAGTTCCCTTAAGACCCCATCAATTCCTCCAATTTATTTCTTGAAGAATGAACAGACATAGACATCTTTTTCAAAGATTTTCTTCATATAGCTTTTATTTCTGTTTGCAGTTATTTTCTGTTACAGGTTTTTTAAATAATGCTTACCAGTATAGTACATCTTGAGACAGAAATACTCTATCTAGATTGTTAAAAAGTTTATGTGTGTAGAATCAAAACAGTAAAACATTTTGAAGTCTTTGTAACTCTTAATATTCTTAAAACTCTATGTAAACTTCTTAGGATT
>NW_010530115.1:0-11437 GCF_000687285.1 Phaethon lepturus | reverse complement strand
CAGGAAAGACAGTCTAATACAGCTGCATAATAAACCTTTACCCATTTCTGTCTGCATGGAAAAAAGATATGTTAATCATAAATTGAAAATCCCGAAGCAGAAATGAAATAAAAACAGTAACTGGATAATCTGTGCACAAAGCATTGGAATATCCCAAGGCACTTAGTTTTGAATCACAATGTTTTGGTTTGAGAACAGGGTCTTCTTGTTAAATCAAGAAGGGTTAGAAACATAAAAGAGAAACAATCCAAATTAATAATTTCCTTTAAATGAGGTTGCCCAGTTTCTGACTGAAAGGCTATGTACCCTCTGTGCTGCCAAGACAACTCAGCTACTGCTTTTCTGTGGGCTCCATGCCATACCGACCTTCCCCGTTTCAGAAATTTCAGGTTCTCCACATCCCAAGATGGATGAAGAAAACAGTGCAAGCGCCTCACCCTAGAATAAGCCATGCTGCCTGCTTTGCCAAAAGGAGGCCCTAGACCTTCAGATCTGCAAACAGATATTCAGTGTCTCAGATTTATAAAAATGTGTCTCTCTCACTTGCTTTACGACTGATGGTGAAAGAAGAGATTTAGACTTTTTTGCTTATGAATAATTAATTCTGTGTTCCAGAAGCTGAGCAGGACTGCAGGTGTGATCCTAAAAGATTATAGAATGTTTCTGGTCTTTGGTTAGCAATCACAGTGCTATATTAAAGAATAAAACCATTATAATAGAGCTATATCAGCCAAGTACAGAGAACTCCTGCACCACATCCCATCACTTGGATCCCTACCTGGATGTACGGTTACAGGCCAACCCTGTTCTGAAGAACTGTGAACAACTAGTTTACTAATTATAGGATTTGTAACTCGTTTAACAATACTTGATCCAAGACCTGAGTTTGATGACGGTGGTTCAGTTTCAGGACGTGGATGTCTGACCTGATTTATATGTTGGTCATGTGCTGCATGAACAGAAAGCTCAGAATTACAGTACTAGTGGCATAGTCAGTCTTGTCTGGGTGATCTTATTAGCATGAGTCAAGCCTATACAGTGATTTTGGTCTACTCTATGCTGAGGCCTCTGCCACCTATTCTACAGAGCAGGTACGAATTCAGAATTATTCCAGGCCATGACAAAAAATATGGTCATCAAACACCTGCTTATTGGACTTTTCAAAGGTCTCACTGCAGAGTGGGCACTCCAGAAGATGGCTCTGCACATGGGCCTCATACTGACTTGTTTCAATATCTTCAGGAAATACTTCATCGCATATGGGGCACTTCCTTATAGAAGCCTGAAGTACAAAGCAAATGCAAAGACAGTCAGTTTAAAAATTATATTCAAAGAGAAGGAACAGAAAAGTTTAGTAGTCAGATATTAACACTTCTGGATAAGTCTTTCTGACTTCTAACACTCTCAGGTTTTTAAATGTCTCCAGGCTTCTCTAAATAGCACTTAGAAGTCAAGAGCTTCTGAGAGGTACTCTAACTTTCCATCCTACATAGCACATGTCCATGTCTCCAACATGAAATAAAATATTTAGCAGCTGCATGCTACTCATTCTGACATTAGCTGCTGCCAAGAGCTGGTCCTTTAATGTCAACAGAATTTCCTTTCTCTTCCTTAAGACATGTAACTCTCACTAATTCTACACGTTAAGCATATATGGCTCCATTTTGTTGTCTGCTATCCTACCAGGACTCAACCAGTATGTAGACAACTAGTTACAGAGCTGAACTTGGAACTTTTTATTTCAAACCACTAATTTGTGTCCATAAACCACTAATTTATGTCCAATTGTGTCCACGTTACTTACTATGTCTGCAGCTCCTGCCCCCAGGTTTGCTCCTGGAAAAAGAAGACAACAATTTAGCCTCAACAAAATTATTAACAATGTAATGTGCTGATTAACTAGTAATTCTTGAAACGTGAGGATGTGGCTCTGGATCTAAACCTCTCTATTTAGGACTATGGAAACTGGACATAAGCCACGGAATAGCTGTCTCACAGATGAAAAAACTAGCTAATAGTTGTCTCTCTCGGCAGAAAATGGACAGACAGCTGACCAGTTAAGTCAACTTTTAACACCTGGCAGCATTTTGCAGCTGCCAAGTCATCTGCAACACGCAAAGCTGCACAGAGGTGCTGCTAATAATGTCTTTTTATACAGCATTCAATTTGAGAGGGAGGATAATTTGCTGAGACTCTAACTGCCATGTATTTGTGGTTTTAGACAGAATGCCAAGTAATCTCACCACAATACTGATTTCCAAACAGAAGGCCTCCTACTTCAGGAGCTGGAATTGGAGCTTGAGCTTGTGAAACAAAAGAGAAGGAAGAAACCTCTCCAGCCTGTGAGAGATGCCTCAGGAGTCCATCATTCTCTTCCCTTAGTTTCTGCAAAGGGACAGAAGGGCAGAATGAAATTTCAGAAGCTTAGGAGACCACTTCAGAGAAAAGTCATGCTTTGCACTAACATAGATCAGAATCAAAATGGCTCTAAACTTCTTTTAGGTAGCTCAGCATTAGTCCTGCTTCACAGAATGGGAAAGTGAGGTAAGGGAGGGCAAGGATCTATTCTGTGGCCTGCTCAGAAAGGCAGACGAGATGATGACAATACAGTAATACATTTTAAAAGACAGAAGACGATCCTGAAGTTATGCAGACTAAGGAACAAAACTGAGCAGTCATTGTTTCAACTGGACAAAAAGACTATGTCCATTTAAACGAGTAAGTCCATTCATTTCAGTAGCGTCAGAATTAATCTACATTCGGAGTTTTTGAAATTCCTCATGCTATTATGGGTAAACCAGTCTGTGGTGGAGGAAAAAGGTGCAAGCTTTTGGACCCTTCCTCTTAGGCTGTACAGACGTGGCAGCAGCAACATACCATGAGTGTACGCACACAGTCATTTGTACTTGCCTACAGACAGCCTGGCAGCCTGGCTTTAGGTAATGGTCCACGTGCAGGCACAATTAATGATCCATTTGGTATAAGGGTTAATGGAACTGAACACTAGAGTGAGAGATTAGTGTCGTGTTCAGTACAGGAGAAAGGCAAGGGAGTTGTGCCAAGTTCTCACCTGATTTTCCTCATCGGCTTCATTCTTTTTTGCCTGCAGAATCTGAAACAAACGCTTCTGTTCCTCAAGTTCTTTCATTAAGTCACGGTTTTGATGCTATGAAGGAAGAGTGTTATTTGATAAATCATGGTAAACTAGCAAATAAAACAATGACAGCTCCAAGCACTGGAACTGTCATATACTAGCTGCCTCATGCTGCATTTATTACCAACAAATAACCCTTCACTTTCAGCGGGAGTCTTACCATTTCATAGTTTGTCACCTAGGATATCTCCATGTCACCACTCACGCTCTGTATTTTCATTACAACAAGCGAGATGACACATGACCTCTGAAGGTGACATATGACAGGTCAAACAAAGAGGGAGGCTGAAGGAACTCATACAGCTGAAAAATCCACCCTGGAAGGTGGATCCAGATCCAAGTCTGCCAGGTTTCATGGTGCTGTGAGACTTGCATTGATGGTGGATAGCCAGTACACCCTTAGGAATTAATCTTCTTGTTGACTCTTGAATTAAATCAGTAAATTAGATAAGCTAGAGCACTTAGGGATTCTGCAGTCATCCTCAAAGCATCACTTAAGAATCCTGAACATTTGGTATCACAGCGGAGGTAATCACATCATCTATTTTAGGCATCTAATTTTCAATGCCAAAGTCAGAGTAGAGTCTCCAAAAGCTTCCTGAGCAGCACATACAGAGGGAGAAGCACCTTTAGAAGGTCACTGAGGGCAACAGGCTAAAGATGATGTGATGGCCTCAGTCATTGCCAGTGGCAGTATGCTGCCCTTTTCTTTTACATCCTTCACATTCCTTCAAGGAGAGATTTCCAATGCTGAGGTTTGTGGATTACTTCTAAAAGGTCTGCAGAAGTTACCTAAGAAAAGCGAGCCTTTTGTCCATAAACTTAAAGTTGTTATACACAGTCATCTGCAACATCACAGGGAAATTGTGATGGTTCTGCAAATCAAAAGAAGGTGGAAAACAGCGCTGCCAGCTCCCCTGCACAGGTATCTGCAGGTTCCACACCTGCTCTGTGCTCTTGGGACCATCTCCCCAGCTTCACCCCCAGAAATGCTCACTCTGCAGACAGTGGGACAGGCAAAGTGAGAGTTTGGCCTTCGACCCCTTTAAGTTTTCCATGTTCAGGCTCCTGATTTTGCTCCTTCTGCACCAAACTCCAGAACAGAAACTTTGTATTGTTTACAGCTTATTTTGATGCATTCTGAGCATATTGCATCTATTTTATTGATCATTAAATGCTAAATTTCAGTTATTAAAGATGAGAAAGAGACAAAAACATCAACAGAGAAAAGGGAAGACCAACAAGGTTGCTGCCTCACACAAATTACTAGTCACCTTCCTGTTGGAAGTAAAATTAGCAGCATATAGTCTGGGCAGATTTAGTGTAACTTGTTTTATTTACTCACAAGTCCCAGTCCTGAAACAGTTTTGCTTAGATGCAATGATTTGCAACCAGCCAAATATCAATCCTGAATTCCCACTGATGTCCTTTATCCCTTGAGCTGACTCAAAACAGATCAAGACAGAGACTGAATCTTCCTGCTACAGAGAATCAGAATTACAATGTCTGTATGTAATACAGGCGTTTCTTCCAAAACTATGACATATGTATATACTCTAAGAGTATATGTATACTGTAAGAATCTGTGAGATGGTGTGTCCACAGACCCACCTATGTGGACACCCATGCCACCATAGACATTGCTCTTTCTGTCATGGAATCCCCTAGATTCGCGTAAGATTGAGCAATATTTGTACCTGCACACTGCCAAGGATGCCTCAGCCTCTCTGCCTTGGCTGCCCGAAGCACTGTGATACACAGGGAAGGCTTTACCTGTTGGGTTCTAGTCATGCGTAACTGACGATTTTCTTCCTTTAAACTTTCAAGCTGCTCTGTCTTGTCATGGGTCGTATGAGACAGGTTTTCCATTTCTTTCTCGTAATTCAACACTTGAGACTAGGGAGAAAGAAGGGTGGGCAGAAAGTGAAAATCGAACGGCTCTGAGTGAGGAGCACAGGCACCTTTTGCTGCAGAAAGCAAAGCTTCAGAACCCATATCTGCTTAATTTTTCTTTTCTGTAAGCATTTTTCCATTAAAATCTTTGTAGAAACTGAGAAGAATTCCATGGCGATATACTGGGGCTGATGTATTCATCAGAATGCAGTATTCATTCACACGTTCTCTGAGGAGCTTTCTAAGTTTCAACACGACACTTCTAGGCTGGGAAGTCAGAGAACAACGAGAAAAACAGAGACTCTATAGCCAGATGGTCAGCTCATCGTTCTGGGTGTCCCATGTCCCAGACCTAACGACCAAGCTATTTTCAGCCTACCTTCCTTCACATACCTCCCAGCTAGAAGTCTTGTTATCACCCAAGTATTGAACATAATTTTCAAATGTTTTTCAAAACAGAAGTGTTTTCTGCCTGGATCCTTAGCTAGCAGGAGGTAACCAACAGTCTGATTTTGGTCAACCTAATGAGCATGCAAAGGGGATGTTTTTTAGAGAATAAAATCCTTACAGTGTCTCTTAGGACACCCCCATCTACCCTTCCTTCCAGAACACAGATTTCTTGAAGTTTCCTGGAGGTCAAATCACATCAAGGGTTGACGTTTTCCTAAATAACCGATGTAATCAAAAAAGAAACTGATATACCACATATTTGCTCAGGATTGCTCAGTTCTCTGTCAGAGGCAAAGCAAAGCAAAAGAGGGCAGCTGTATGTTTGCTACCTGCAGCTGGTCCATGCGATCCAGGGCTGTTTTCAGTCTGGTTTCCAGGTGTTCCTTGTCAGAGGTCACATTCTGAATTTGCTCTTTGAGTCTGTTCAGAACAAATCAAAACACACCATACTTTCATGGATGGAAATTTAATCCATAAAGGCAAGATGCTTACATGAAATCCTGTTTTGAAATATGCTGTAAATACACTTACTGCTGCAGTTCTGCTTCTCTGCAGTCATCCAGCTCCTTTAGATGTTTATTTTCCTTTTTCAGAGAATTCAGCTCCAGCTCCAGTTTCTCTGTGTTGCTCCTTAGAGACTCTAAACTATTCTGCAGCTCCTGAAAATCACAGTGAAGTTGATAGGAGGTAAATGGGATCCAAGCAATAGTCCTGCTCTGCACTAGAGACAAAATCCCTCAAATGCAATATTTCCAGGCAGCCCTTCTGAAGGAGGGAGATCTCTCCTTTGCATCCTGACTACTCCTTCAGACCCCATTTAATTTATATTAAGCCCTGAGCAAAAATGAAGGAGGAAAAGATAACGATAATGTGATTTTGGGACAGCCTACAAAATATTTTTGAACACTCCCGTTCCCATATGTTCCTGACTTCTGTGTCTGCTGATGTCTCTTGTTCATCATTATTATTCTTATCACAGTAGAGGTGTTGTACTATTTGGTAAAGGATTAAACAGGTAATACGGGGAGAAACCTCTTTAATTTTCTCCTGGAAGTATACAGTGGACCAAGACCTGACTCAGACCCTCTTCATCTTTCAGACTTACAGCTTCTGACTTAACATAATAAATTAATATAATAACTTCTTTGTTTACCTGTGTCTTGTTGAGCTCTTCCTGCAGATCGATGTTTTGCTTCTGGAGACTTGCACAGCTTGCTTTCAGCTCCTCGTTTTCTTTACGCAAATTTTGGTTTTGTAGTTCAATCTCTTCCACTTCTCCCTGGCAAGCAACAAAATTGTTCGGTCATAACAGAAGCACTGAAAAGCTACATTCCAAATAGCAGCCTGCGAAGAGCAAAAAAGATGAGCTCTTCAACAGGGAACAACGTCTACTTCTGTGCTTTCACTACCAGTGCGGACCAGACTGCTACTTCACTCTCCCCAGTCTGTCCAAAGCTGACCATCAGCCCAATTCTTGAATACGGAGCACGTACTACCGCTGACCTCTGGAGATGCTCGATGCCTTCTGTGTCCGCAGAAATGAGCAGAGGCAGAGCTTTGGGGCTTTTTGCAGTTTGTTAGATTAGGACCATATGTGCTGCGTAGCCATTAACAAAAAGGCTGCACAGAAGACACTGCAAAATAGGAGTGTTTGGCTTCACAGCAGCTCAATTACTGTCCATGTGCATGCTCTCCATGCTCTCACTCCCATCTAATGGGAGGCTGTTTCCATGAAAATAACATTTTCATTGAAAAATATTCAAGATGCCCTGAAAGGCTATGTATTAAGTCACTCCCCATTACAAGGAGCTTACAATCTAAGTGATAAATGGCAGGTAGAAAACAAAGGCTGCCCAAATTTGTGTGACAGATCAGTAGCAAAGCCAAGAATAGAATCCAGGTCTGATGAGTTCTAGCTTGGCATCCAATTTACCGGGTCACTCCATGCAGCGGTGAGCATATGCCAGTAAAAGCAGAGGCAGTAAAAAGCAGGGGAAGAGAGGACACCTACCTGTGTGGTAACCACCAGGATATCATCCTCAGTCTCTGCTCTGAACTGGAAAGGCACACTGGCTCCCCGGACCACGCCATCCTGGTCGACGTAGCAGAATTGGTAGTATTCGTCATCTTTTGGTAGGTAGTAAGCTTCAGACAAACGCAATAACCCCGTCATATGCAGTTTCTAATTATTCAAGTCTCTTAACTATATAGCACAGAGAGAACCTCAGAAAACAGAGACATCCTAGTGCAGTATTGTTCCTGCACCGTTAGTAATTCCTAGTGCCAGTGATAAGAAAACAAACAATATCACTCCATCAGGATGGCAGAATTTAGCAGATTCAAAATTTTGTGATTATGGGATTTGAAATAAGTCTCCCAAAGGACAGTCCTACAGATATACTGTAATTCTGAACATAGTGCTTCTTGGTGGCAGCAGAGCGGGAGTCTGTATGTGCGTGCCTGTGTGTGCACATGCACATACATCCCCTGAGTGACCCAAGCTCCCCACTCACCTTTGAACTGGATCTGTTGTTGCACAGCGGTATCCCTGTGGGCATCACCGGGCAGAGGAGCCCACATGAATGTGTAGTATTCCCGAGTTGTTTTCCATCCCACCTGCAACAGCGAAATCATTCTATGGCAACACACAGTTCATGTTTACCCTGTGGTAATGGAACTATATTTCCACATAGATCAGTTACTGGGAGGACTTTTGCATTGATATCCTGACTTTTAAGAGTTGTGGTCTATGCATGAAAGGATAATCAGAGTGTTTAATTAGCCTTGAATTTCTTCAGGTCACAGCAGGTCTGGCACTTTGTCCCTAGGCACAATAAAGATGCTCCATTACACAAGGTTATTACAGAAAAAAAATTCCCCAACTCTGTTCTATCAAAGCCCACGCTATTTGTTTCTGCCTGCTGCTGCCTTCCCATACTTGGCACATCTGGTTTCACAGTATTCACTTACTCGGAAGATGCCCACCCAGTCCTTCCCGCGAGGAACAATGTTCTGCGTCAGGGTATAATGACAGATTATATCTCCTCCGGGAACATAAAACTTCTCCACGTTGTTAAAGATGACCTGTGAGAAGTGGCAGTTGTCTAAGAGAACAGCAGAAGTGGGAGGCTCGTCTGAGGTCTCATCCATTGTGGAAGTCTACAGGAGGAAAGAATAAAGGGATTATCTCATCTTCAGATAGACACGTGGTTGTGTCTGTGAAGGGTACGAAGAGGTACGGCTTGTGAATGAGCTCGCTGCAAGGTCCAAAACCCCCTACGCGCACACCAGGGTTCCTCAGCAAGGCACACGAGCTCACTGGTGTCCCTGCCCACTGTGGCCAGGCTGCTCCTGACATCCACGGCAGCTTCCAGACCCTCTTTAGCAGACGTGTGTAAGCCTCTTTCATCTGACTGCTGCTTCCCAGCCACGGTGCCTGGTGCTCGGAGGCTGCCAGTGTGGCACGGCAGCCTCTCTCCTGCACGGGAGCCCGTGAACCAGCCCGCTGACTGTCCTACAGATCTGCTGCACGGGAGACACAGTGGTGCCTTGCTGCAGGAGGAGCACGCGTGCCTGCTGGGGGGATCCCATGCTTGAAGACCCTGCTGGAATGCCGGCTGTTCCCACACGCAGCCTCACATCATTAAAAAATGTGATTTGACACTCCAGGCACATCCCCACCACATGTAGATAACGTGGGGGTGCATCAGCTCTTCTGAAATCTGGAGACTAGCACATCGCTTGAGAAGAACAGCAGTTTAGCTGCATCAGTGAAATGCTCTGACACTAGTACAAGAAAAAAATAGTTTACAATCTATCGTGCTAGAAGCTCCAAGACCCGTGCAGTCCCAGCCCTAACACACTCCACCTTCTTCACAGGCTGACCGTGGTGAGACGCACAGACACACTCATGCTGGTGATAATCAAACTCAACAGCCTCCTTGCTTTCTGCATTCAAATCCAACGCAATGACTTGACCTCCAGATACAGCATCTTTCATCATCAGCTTCCGGGCTCCAAGGGAGGAGAGGTACCTTGCTAAGCTCAGCTCCCATGGAAGAACAGAAACGGAGGAGATCCTGGTTAGGCAGGTTGTCGTAGTTCTGTCTTGCAAGCCTGTGTCATGGGGCTATTATAGCCTTGCTACTCGTGACTGCTACGCTGAAACTGCAAGATGATTCTCAGTATCGAAATGAATATGCTGCATGACAGCCGGGTCAACAAATAGCATTAAAGCTTTTGCATGAGTTATCTATACAGAAAACTTTGCAGTGTGCTGTGACACAACAAATCACACAACATAAATCTGTTTCAAAACAGTATCCAAATGCCAGGAGCCTAGGCAGAACTGGAAACAGAACACTTAAATCACCCTCTTTGCCACTATGGGTTGCAGGCAGCCAGGCTTCAGCCCTGGCGATCTGTCAAGGGGCAGATCACTGCTGACAAAACCCTGCTGCCAATCCCGGACAATTCAATTCCAGGAATCCAAAGCAGAACCTTCTCAGCTGACTTTAGTGACAGCAGCAGCGTGCAAGGATTGACCTCAGAACGGAGGGAAAGTTCATCATGAACAACCATCCCACTGGAGCATTTCAGGTCATCTCCAATCCAGACGTTTCACATGGAAATGAACTCCCTGGAGCCCTGTTTTGGGTTTTTTTTTGCCATCACCCAGGAGATCGTCTGTATCCTGTGCTAAAAACCAGCCTGAATATCAGGCAGAAGTTTAGATGGGGATTCTGGGACTGTGCTCGGAAAGGAGAAGGTATCCACAGCTGGAAAGAGCAGTGATAACTGCACTGACACAGGCTGCCTTGAATTCCACCTGCTGGGAGCGGAAGGCAGGGCAGACCCTAGAAATGGATGTGACATAATCCTCCAGGATACCCAGCTCTGCAGTTTCACTTTTAGTTATCTCAGTAAAGCGTAGCAAATGGTGTGTCATTCATCTAAGCCTCGGTCTTTATCTGGCTGATGTCAACCTTTCCTACCCTGACGTGCCTTTATGACTTGCAGCTCCCAAACGGCAGGGACCTCTCGACAGCTACCAAACAGAAAAAAAAAAAAAAGAAAATAAATCTAAGGACAGCACTTTAATCATGTTATTGCATCGCTTCAGGACAGGACACGAGCCTTTGCTGTCACAAGGCTTAAAAGTAACTTGCAAAGAAAATGAAGAATCAGCATCTGGGTGCAGCAAAACAATGCATTCTGCTGCTGCAAAAAAAAAGATGTCGGTTTTGGTGAAAATAATTGTGATCCTGAGGGAAAACGAACCGTGCAGAGCGCGCTGATGGCAGAGTCTGCCATTCGATTCCAGGAAAAGACGACAGGAAGGAGAGCGGGGAGGACATTTTATTCACGTTCACATTTTTGTTACGCCAACAGCTCGTAAATCAGCAGCGAAGGCAGGCGAGGCCCCGCGAGGCTGGTGCGGCCCGAGGGGAAGGGGACAGCCACGCCTTCGGGGTCTGTATGCCAAACGGGCAGTTCCAGCCCGGGGCCGAGGTAACAAGGTACCATTACAGCTCACACGGAGCACAACGGAATAAATCACGCTTCCTCCGGTGTTCACGGCCCTGCCTCTCTCCGGGGAGTTTCTGGGTTTTTTTCCTTTGCTTTCGCTGTTTCTCTTCTTTCATTAACCTGCAGCGTCCCGACGATGTAAAAAAAAGCGGGTTCCCCTTCCCCCAGGGAGACCTGCTTCCAGCCGCGGCTGGACACTGGGACACTGCGCCCCGGATGCGCCGAGTACCACGGAAAGCAGGCCCGGCTCCGGTCCCCGTAGCATCCCTGTGCGTGGGGTCCTGGCAGAGGACGGGGAGCACACCGGACTGTTCCCCCCTACCCCGGCAACGAAAGTGAAAGTGTTGTCGCCGTCGTCGTCGCCGCTTCGCAGCGGGGCAGCCCCCATCTCCCACCCCGGCCTCCCGTACG
>NW_010530114.1:785-987 GCF_000687285.1 Phaethon lepturus | reverse complement strand
GGCGGTGACCGTTTTTCAGGTGGGCTTTGCAAGCCCGACCCTGTTTGGGACATGTGGAGGTGCCGTGGACCCTCAACTCCCCCGGCGAGGAGTAAATCACACCACCCTCCGTGGCCCCAAACCTTGGCCATCAGAGGAGACTTTGGCCCATTTTTGCTTTCAGAGCAGATGATGTGACCAAGGCCACCAAAGGACCTTCCCC
>NW_010530114.1:0-337 GCF_000687285.1 Phaethon lepturus | reverse complement strand
GGGTCCCCCCCTCTCTCCCCGGAGCTCTTCCCCCGGTAAAGCTGGACAGGATACATTTTGGTGCCGTTCTACAGGTTTTCTGCTCCGTCCGTGTGGTTAATTTTGCTCTCGCTAAATCCCCTATTATTACACATTCTTTAAGTATTTTCTTTAAGTATTATGAGAAAAGTTCAACACGGCAGGAATTTTTCCCTTTGCTTGGAGGGGGAAGGGGCCATGTCTTGGTCTTATTTCTCGGCTCTGGAGAAGTCATGATGAAGGAAGGGTGGTGGGAAAGCTGCTCGGGGGGTGGCCAGGCCGGCAGGGGCTTCTCGGGCGGAGGTGGCGGGAGAAGGGA
>NW_010530113.1:1843-2110 GCF_000687285.1 Phaethon lepturus | reverse complement strand
AAACCCCCTTTTTCTCCTCACAACCCCCCAAATCCTACTTTTTGCCTCAAAACTCCCCTTTTCCCCCTCAAACCCCCCCAAAAGCCCCTTTTTCCCCTCACAACTTGCCCAAACCTCCATTTTCTTCCTCACAACTCGCCCCAAACCCCACTTTTGGCCCAAAACTCCCCCAAACCCCCACTTTTGGCCCCAAAACTCACCCCAAAACCCCACTTTTTGCACCAAAACTCGCCCCAAAACCACCTTTTTGCCCCAAAACTCCCCCCA
>NW_010530113.1:1113-1502 GCF_000687285.1 Phaethon lepturus | reverse complement strand
CGTTTGCCCCACAACTCGCCCCAAAACCCGACTTTTTGCCCCAAAACCTGCCCCAAAACCCACTTTTTGCCTCACAACTTGCCCCAAAACCCACTTTTGGCCCCAAAACTCGCCCCAACCTCCACTTTTGGCCCCAAAACTCACCCCAAAACCCCACTCTTTGCCTCAAAACTCCCCCAAAACCCACTTTTCTTCCCTCAAAAATGCCTTTTTCTCTCTCATCAACACCAGACCTGCACTTTTTGCCTCACGACTCGCCCAAAACCCCACTTTTTGCCCGAAAACTCCCCCAAAACCCCACCTTTGGCCCCAAAACCCCACCTTTGGCCCCAAAACCCCACCTTTGGCCCCAAAACCCCACCTTTGGCCCCAAAACTCCCCCCAAACCC
>NW_010530113.1:0-309 GCF_000687285.1 Phaethon lepturus | reverse complement strand
TCCCCCACAACTCGCCCAAAACCCACTTTTTGCCTCACAACTCGCCCCGAAACCCACTTTTTGCCTCACGACTCGCCCCAAAACGCCACTTTTTGCCTCACGACTCGCCCAAATCTCCGCTTTTTGCCTCAAAGCTTGCCCCAAAATCCACTTTTCTTCCCTCAAAACTGCCTTTTTCTCCCTCAACCCCAAAAACCCCACTTTTTGCCTCAAAACTCGCCCCCAAGCCCCCTTTTTCCCCTCACAACTGACCCCAAACCCCGCTTTTCTCCCCTCAAACCTGCCCTTTTCTCCCTCAAAAATCCCCCC
>NW_010530112.1:5124-5572 GCF_000687285.1 Phaethon lepturus | reverse complement strand
GGCGCAGCCAGGAGGGGAAGGACCAGGTGAGGACGGAGCTCTAATCCGCAGCCCGGCACCGTGCAGGGCTGTCAGGGTGTCACAGGCTTTTTGGATGTGGGTCCCGGCGTCCAGCCCTGACAGATGCGGCGTTACCTGCTGCTCTTGGGTCTGGGTGCCTGTGGGGCAAGAGGTGCCATGAAGTATGGGGTGAAGCCAGGGTCTGCGAGCCTCCCCAGCAGCTGGTTTCGGAGCCTGGGGAGGCTCAGGCACCGAAGCGGCACAGGGTCGCGGGCCAGCCTGCCTTCCTGCTGCTGCTTTTGTTTGTGTGCATGTGTTGACTTTGGGGCCGGTTTCACCGTGGTGCAGGGAGAAGAGCACAGGCCGGAGGCACGGCCAGGCTCTGCCCAGGAGGGTTGACCCGCCGGGCAGGGGCTCGAGAGGGGACCCCGCCCGCCGGGGGGCCATG
>NW_010530112.1:4334-4790 GCF_000687285.1 Phaethon lepturus | reverse complement strand
CCCCCTTGCCGCTGGGACGCGGCAGGGGGAGGCTGAGCAGCTTTCCCAGCACTCGGGGAGGGAAACTGGGGCCAAGCCTGGATGAAAGGTGCCAGGACTGGGCGGCTGGAAAGAACCGGGGCTGCAGGAGGGAGGAAATCCTGCTGGATTAGAGCGGCTTTCCTGACGTCTCACCAGGGCTCGGTGCTGCCTGCTGAGCCAGCAGGATTGGGCCAAGGACACTGGCGCGGCCCCGCTGGAGAGAGCGGAGTGTTTTGGGACTCGGATGAGGGAGCAGAAGGGTGACGCTGTGGGTTGCATGCAGGTCCTGCCTCGAGGAATGGCTGCAGATGTCCACAAGAAGAAAGTCTGGGAAGTGCCCAACGGGTCCCTGGCGCCGGGAGATGGGCAGCACGCGGAGCGGTCCGAGAGCCCCACGCCGGGGCTGGGGCAGGGACAGAGCCACGGGCGGGGCAA
>NW_010530112.1:3582-3974 GCF_000687285.1 Phaethon lepturus | reverse complement strand
GGCCGAGCCGACCAGCATGGAGCAGATCAGCAAGGACTTCAGCGAGCTGAGCACTCAGCTCACGGGCATGGCCCTCGATCTGGAGGAGGAGATGAGGCAGAGCAAGGAGGGGAAGCTGGAGCCGTCCCCACAGACCACCCGCCGCGACTCAGTGCTGTCTGGCAAGGAGGAGGAGGACGTGACCATGGACGCCTGGCGCATGCACCGGAAGCACGTCTTTGTGCTGAGCGAGGCAGGCAAGCCCGTGTACTCCCGCTATGGCTCTGAGGAGGCCCTTTCCAGCACCATGGGCGTCATGATGGCCCTGGTGTCCTTCCTGGAGGCCGAGAAAAACGCCATCCGGTCCATCCACGCAGGTACTGTCCCCTGGGGGGGAGCGGGACAGGGGGCTG
>NW_010530112.1:702-3551 GCF_000687285.1 Phaethon lepturus | reverse complement strand
GGGGGGCTGTCAGGGCTGGCCCAGCTGTGCCCCTGCCATGGGCCACATTAGCTGTTCCCAGGGGCAGATTGGTGGTGGGGGGGAGGCTGCAGCCTGGCTCCGCCTTGCAGCTCTGGGGAGCCAGGCTTACAGGTCTGTCCCCGGCCCCCCCGGGGAACTCCCTCCCAAGCAGATGGCTACAAGGTGGTCTTCGTGCGGAGGAGCCCGCTGGTGCTGGTGGCTGTGGCACGGACCCAGCAGTCAGAGCAGGAGATCGCCCATGAGCTGCTCTACATCTACTACCAGATCCTGAGCCTGCTCACCTGGACCCAGCTCAACCACATCTTCCAGCAGAAGCAGAACTATGACCTGCGCAGGCTTTTGGCCGGCTCCGAGCGCATCACCGACAACCTGCTGGACCTCATGGCCCACGACCCCAGCTTCCTCATGGGCGCCGTGCGCTGCCTGCCCCTAGCCGCCAGCGTGCGGGATGCTGTCAGCACCAGCCTCCAGCAGGCCAAGGCCAAGAGCCTGGTCTTCTCCATCCTCCTGTCAGGGAACCAGCTGGTGTCTCTTGTGAGGAAGAAGGATCAGTTCCTCCACCCCATTGACCTCCATCTGCTCTTCAACCTCATCAGCTCTTCTTCCTCCTTCCGGGAGGGTGAAGCCTGGACTCCCATTTGCCTCCCCAAGTTCAACTCCAGTGGCTTCTTCCATGCCCACATCTCCTACCTTGAGCAGGAGATGGACCTGTGCCTCCTGCTGGTCTCCACCGACCGTGAGGACTTCTTCACTGTCTCCGACTGTAAGCGGCGCTTCCAGGAGCGCCTGCGGCGGCGGGGAGTGCACCACGCTCTGCAGGAGGCCCTGCGCACCCCCTTCTACAGCGTCTCCCAGGTGGGCATCCCCGACCTCCGGCACTTTATCTACAAGTCGAAAAGCTCTGGGCTCTTTACCAGGTGAGGCCCCTGGGGAACCATAGGGCCAAGGTCGTGGCCTGGGGCATGGGGCAAGCCTTTTCCACAAATCCCCTTCTCCAGGGGGCTAACGGGGTGCTGTGTTCCTGCAGCCCCGAGATTGAGGCACCCTACGTGCGGGATGAGGAGAAGGAGCGGCTCTTGGGGCTCTACCAGTACCTCCACAGCCGGGCTCACAACTCTTCACGCCCCCTGAAGAACATCTACTTCACAGGCCCCCGTGAGAACCTCCTGGCGTGGGTAAGGGCTGTCTGCAGGGTTTGGATGAGGCCATCTTCTCCGGTCCTGCATGGCAGAGCAGGGACGGGGCGGCACAACACAGCACCAGCTCCGTGGTCCCCAGGGTGGCCCCCAGCCTGTGCACAGTCTTTTTGGGGGTCGGTCTGCCCCCATGCACCCCTGTGCCAGGGAGGGACAGGCAGGGATAGTGGCAGGGGCCAGCGAGCTCCGGCACCGAGGGCTGTGCCATGCGCTGTCCTGAACTCCCCAGTGCTGTGGAGAAAACGCTCTCTGGGGACAAACCCTGGGCTTTGGTCCTCCCACTTCTGAGCAAAGCAGGTGCCACCCATTTAGGGGACCCCACTGCCACCTTATCTCCCTGTGCCGGTGCCCCTGTGCCGGTGCCCGTTCCCTGCAGCCCACGGCAGGAAGATGCAGTGCCAGCCCCAAGCAGGGCGCTGACGTGTGCGCAGTATGTACCCTGTTTTTTCACCCAGGTAACCAGCGCCTTCGAGCTCTACATATGCTACAGTCCCCTGGGGACCAAGGCCGGTGCCATCAGTGCTGTCAACAAGCTCATGAAGTGGATCCGCAAGGAGGAAGATCGACTCTTCATCCTCACGCCCCAGACATACTGACGGGCATCGCCCAGGGCATGGTGCCAGCCGGGGGAGCCCCCGCTGTGCTGGGGACCCCATCCCCCGGGGAAGCCTGGGCCGTGAGTCTGGGGGAGAGGGCATGGTGGGACCCCGGAGCTCGAGGAAACCCACCCATGGGACTGTCCAACCTGGGTGTTAGGGACGGGGTGCACAGCTGCCTGGGGAAGGGGTGAGCAGGACTTTCTCTCATCTGCAGGCAGTGCCCCCAGGCTGGAGGGGCTGCCCTTCCTCTGCAGCCCCCGGCTCCATCCCTTGTTGTGGGGGTCCTGGAGCGGGGCTTGCTGGAGCCCCTGGTCCCACGGCCTTTGCCTGGCACTCTCCTTTCTCTGCCATCATGCAGCTGTGCCAAGGTTAGGGGCCTCCAGGAGAGATGTGGCAGCACTTGGGGGGGACCCCTGTGCTGCTATGCCCACAGAAGGTGGGGCACACCACCCGGGTGGGGGACAGGGCTGGCCTGGGGCATGCACTGCTCTTCTCCCTGCCCTGGGGGAGCTGGGGCCCCCAAGTGCCAGGCAGCCCCTGGCAGTCCCAGCAGGTTTGCCCAGACTTGTCCCACCATGGCCATGAGAAGGTTGTCCCTGGGACCGCTGGCAGGCAGGGTAGCTCGGACAGCAGGGTCCTGCCCACCTCCCCACAGGGACACAGAGCAGCCCCAGAGAGACTTGGGGTACAGGGGAGCTCAGCGGGGTGCTTGTGGGCTCGTGGTGCTGGCTCCTGCGCAGCAGCCCCTAAAAGGGCAGCTCAAGCACAGCCTCCTGGAGACCCCGCTGGCACGGGGCCCTGATGCCCTCCCAGCCCAAGGAGCGTCTTCCCCTTGGCACGGGGGCACCTGCCCCCCAAACCCAGCCCCTCGAGCCAGCTATGCTGAGCTTGCTGCATGGGAGCCACCTCCTTCCCCGTCGTCCCCAGGCACTGGTTTGTGTGGGGCTGAGCACCCATGAATGCCGTGGCACGCTGGGCACAGCACAACCCCGCGTTCTGGGGCTGTCTGCCAAGCGCTGGGACGGGTGTTCAA
>NW_010530112.1:0-673 GCF_000687285.1 Phaethon lepturus | reverse complement strand
GGCACCCAGATACCGAGGGAGCCGGGAAGGACCCAGCTGGGCTAGCGCAGGGACTCAGCTCCCATATTTATGCTCCAGCCAGAGTGTAATCGCTTGTCTTTGCTCATAAACATTATCTGGACCCTAAGTCAAGTCTCGTCACGTTCATGGGTGTCCACTGAGGGGGTGGGTTTGGTCCAAGTTTGGGAAGGGTGCAGTCCAGCCCGGGGGACCTGCCAGGGGCCAGGAAAGCTGCTGGGGAGCCGTGCAAAGCAGCCGGGGCTGTGCTGGCAGGGCGCAGCGGAGGGTGGGGACGGGGACTTTTTGCTGGCAGGAGGCAGCGGAGGGTGGGAACGGCGAAAATCCCAGGGCGAGCTGGCTGGGGCCAGCTAATGTCGAAACTGAGCAGCAGACGCGCAGCCGGAGGAAGGAGCCGCCGGGCTTTGCGCAACGTGGGGCGGGAGCCCGGGAGGGCTGAGGCCAGCCAGGTGGTGCGGGCAGGGGAGCCCCTTTTTGGAATGCTCAACCCCTCCTGGGACCAAAGTTTCCCCCCCGGCAGCACGAGGCAGCGCCCTGCTTGGCTGGAGGAAAAGTCGGCGTGCGCAGCTGGGACCCACAGACCCACCGCCCGAGGGCAACGGGGCGCTTTGAGCACAAATCCGCGTCGGGATGAAAAGCATTTTCCTTCATCCCT
>NW_010530111.1:2947-3427 GCF_000687285.1 Phaethon lepturus | reverse complement strand
TCAAACGCGATGCGACTTCGGCAGCGCCTCTCCCACCTCCGCGCCCAGCCATGTCCAATGCTTTTAAGCGTGACCTTCGCGCGGGGCGGATGCAGCCGTCACGCCGCCGAGGTGACTCAAAGGCAGAGCGGGGGGCTGGGGAGGGGAGGACGGCCGGGGGCAGCTGCCGGCCGAGCTGCTGCTTCCAATGGAGCAACTTTTGCACCGCCGCTCCTGCAGCCCCGCTCTTGCCGGCGTTGCGTGCACACAAAAGACCCAGGCGTACCTGCCAGCACGGCAGCGATGCGAGCGGCCCAATTACTGCTCCACACCCAGCCTGGCCGTTTCCATAGCTTCACAGCGCAGCGCTTCCCTCTCCCGAGGCCATCGGAGCAGGACCCGGCATCTTATCAGCGATCATCCTGCGACGCAGCTCTCCTCCGGGCCCTACCTGCCGACGGCCGGCCTCGCTAGCAACGCAGGATCATATCTTTCCCGACA
>NW_010530111.1:967-2937 GCF_000687285.1 Phaethon lepturus | reverse complement strand
CGACGGCCGGTCTCGCTAGCAACGCAGGATAATATCTTTTCCCACCAGAGCCGCACGACGATTTCTTCCCGCTGTAATTTTGTCTTGCTTCCAAAGCCACTTGCATAACCGGTGCTGAGGAAGCAGAGCACGAGGCAGGGCAGCTCCCTGGGGCAGGGGATGGGGCAAGAGGCTGTCCCAGCCTGGAGGGCACCCCCAGCAGCTCTGGTGCTCTGGCCCTGCCTAAGGAAGGGCGAGAGGAACCATCCAAAAGGACTAATGGGTTTCCCTGGCCAAACCTCACCTTGGGGAGAGGAGGCAGCCCGCCAAGCTGACCCAGGGGGACGGGGAGAGGGAGGGCAGGAGCTTCCCCCCAGTGGGCCAGATCCTGCCCAGGTGAGAATCACAGGGTCATTAAGGTTGGAAAAGACCTTTAAGATCAAGTCCAACCACCAACCCAACACCACCATGCCCACTAAGCCACATCCTGAAAGAGAGCCCCTAGAGAGCTCAGAACCACACCCTGCCAAAGCGGGCACAGAAATTAGGCTGAAAATCCTGGTCCAGAAGGACATGGGGTGTTTGTGGCCTCCTGAGGTGGCGACTTGCTCGGGGTCCTGCCTGCTCGGAGGCTGCTTTGGCAGGGAGCAGAACCGGGCATGCAAAGGCACGGGGAGCTCTGCTGGGACCTGCGCCACGGTGGAGATGCACGTTGCAGGTGGGACAAGCAGGGGTGTCGTGAACCGCACACCCTAACACGCGAGGGTCCTACGCCCTTCCCCTTCTCAGCCAGAGTCACAGCCAGTGCTGCAAGTCGGTAACCGACGCTGCCTCTACCGCTGAGCTCCAGATCGGGACCCGCGGGCAAAGCCGGCAGGGGGAACTACCCAGCACTGGCAAGTCGAGCCCCCGTCCCGGCCAGAGGACCGTGGCTGCGCTGCCAGCCGTCACACCGAGCGTTGCCCGGCAGGGCCGTCGCAGCGCACAAAATAAAGGTTGCTCAGGGCTCTGCATCCTCTGGGTGATGATGTGGGCAGAGCAGACCCTGTCACGGATCTGTCCCGGGCTTCCCCACTGGGCAGCCAGGCTGGAATCGTTCACACTAACAGTTTATCCACCGAAATCTCCAGCTTCAGAGAGACTATAATTATTTGTGAATTTGGACTCCATCTGAAAGAGCAAGGATCATCTGTAACCTTGGAATAAGAAAAGTGTTTCCTTTCGACTTCGGCGGTTTTAGGGGAACTTTGCAACTTTTCACTTGTAATTCATCTAGAAATGTCGTCAGTATCAGCAGTGGATAAAACCAAGTGCCTCCTCCTGTCCAAGCAACACGGTTTTGTTTCAGAAAGAATATCTAGAACAGTTCGTTTTGGGTTGACCCAAAGTGAATTCTTTCCCCCGAGTTTTTGATTTAACAGCCAAAACAATACAACCCCACTTATTCTCACAGCCCAAGTATACTTTTTGCCACACATCAACTGCCTGCTTGAAATTTTCCATGCTTTGTGGCTGAGTCAGACTACATTTTTCTCTCCAAAATTTAAGCAAAAATTGCACGGTCATTTCTGAGAATACAGTTTGCCCAACAAGCAGGGCCACAAAGCTTCCCCACTGCCTCGCCTGAAATCAGGAATGAGATGGCTGTGCTGGGCCCAGGCGGGGCTGCTCCATTTCCCGAGGAGCTGCCGACACATTTGGGTGAATTATCAGCCTCTGGCAACGGTTGTTTGCAGATTAGTTTGCAGACCGCCGATGCCCCGGAATATGCTCAGCCTCTGGAAAAGCGGGCTCCTCCAGCAGGGCGGAGCCAAGACAGGGCGAGCAGGTACGAGGTGCTCCCAGCCCTGGTGATGCGTGGCTCCAGGGCTTTGCAAGATGGAGTTGGGATGGTCGTGTTCTCTCTTCTTTCTTGCTTTCTTTGCTCTGATCTCTCTGTGCCAGGTTGGAAAGCTGTACGTGCAGGACAGCTCGAAGTCTAGCACTAAGTC
>NW_010530111.1:0-401 GCF_000687285.1 Phaethon lepturus | reverse complement strand
CGTCCCTAGCCGCTGAAACACCGTGCCGGTCCACCCTCCTGGCTCCCTCCTGGGGCCAAATGGAGGTGAAGATGGCCCTTCGTACATCAACGTTGCGGAGAGGACAGCTTCCTCCAGGACCTTCTGCCATCAGGAGGATTCCATTTCCCAGCAGAGGAAGGGGGCAAGTGGCGAAGGGGGCAGGGGTGCCCTGTGCAGGCAGGCAATGGACCAAACGCACCCGCAGGACCCGGCAGGAGCTACAGGACAAGGGTGACAAACTTTTCAGCCACGTTTGCCATGGGCGAGACGGCCGCAGCACTTGCTGGGCTATATCCTCAAACTATCCCGCCCAGGAGCGCCCGGGCGCAGGCAGGGCTTGCAGGCTCTGCCGGGCAGCGTGCCAGCCCGGCGCCGGCCCC
>NW_010530110.1:23873-25308 GCF_000687285.1 Phaethon lepturus | reverse complement strand
GAGGGCAGGAGCTGCCTTTTGTCTCTGCCGCACTGCGGCCCCTTTTTTGAGTATTAAATCGCCCGATCCCTCGGCCCCGTAATGTTTATTTAAAGTTGGTGAAGTCCGCCCGGCCTGCCGGGGAAGACGCCAACCTTGGCTTGTTTTTCAGCTTGTGAACAGCCCAAACGATGAATGCCCCCCCCAAAAAAAAAAAAAAAAAAAAGAAACCTCGCCCGGGGTTTTACTTGTCAAGTTTTGTTTTCCTTCCCCCCCTCCCCCGAGTCACGAACTATCTCGGTAGCTGCCTGGTCTTAAGCGTGCTCAGAGAAAAGCCGTATCTTAGTCCAAATATGTCCATGGAAGGAGAGGCGCGGAGGGGAGAGCGGTTGTGATTTTTGGAGTGGCCCTTTCGGGTCAAATTCTCTCGGTTTCGGGGAATACAGCCCTGTGACCCGCGCTGGGATTTTTTGCAGTGCAATGGCCGTAGGCAGAAAGTGCTGGAAACTTGAGCCGAAGGAGAAGTTGCTGGGTGGGAAAACGATTCCCGGGGGGCTGGGAGGAAAGTGCTGCTGTGTGCCGCCCTGAGCCCCCAAATCGTATTTAACTGTATGCTAAACACGTGGAAAAACCCCCAAAAATACAGCAGTTGGGAGATACCTGCTGTCTTCGGAATGTGTCTTCAGTATACCCGTTGCAACTTTTTCTCCTGCAGCCTTGCATAAAACATGAGGATCAAAGCACTCAGTAAGTGTTATTATTTTAAGAATTTCATGTTTCTTAAAATAGTAATTGCCCAGTTTGCGAGTGCAGACCATGCCAGAGAGCTCGGTGTGAGAGCAGCCTGGTGTTGAAAAGAAATGAAAGGGATGTACTTTCCTATCACGAATTAGCCCCCTTTCCAACTTTTTAAGGGCTAGTTCGTTTCATCTATGAACAAACGACATAATTCTAGTAGTAATACAAAGCGGTCTTAGCAAAATGTGATTTGATGAGACGACTATTGAGACTGGCATAGGAAAAAGTGCTTTAACTCCTTTTTGCAGGCACCGTCTTCCTGCTATAATGAGGCACCCATTAACACTGGCTGTTATGGCAATAAAATAATAAATAAGTATGGTTTTCATAACCATAAAACGTACTTGAGAAGAAAAGTGCTGTTTACTCAAAGACTTTTGTTATGGAAATACCACTTGAAACTAATCCATTTAACAGAAAAGTCACATTTAAGCTGCTTTTGATAATTGTGTGAAAACAGAGTTTGACCTACTCCGGTGGATCAGGGCTGTGCTTGAGTGGGTGCCTGAAACAAAACAAATTTTCCAACCCTATCTGATGTGAAATCTGTGGTAATGAAAAATGCCTCTTCGTCTGCCAGCTGGCAAGGGTTCTTACAGATAGAAAAAGATGCACCTGCTTTTTTGTGGGAATACACTTTTTTCCAAACAGGAAAATC
>NW_010530110.1:0-23842 GCF_000687285.1 Phaethon lepturus | reverse complement strand
GGAATGTGTGTATGCTTTGGGAGCGGTCATTGAGAGAGAGAGAAATGCTTCCAGAGGTGAATATAGAAAATTGCTGGGTTTTAGCAGTTCCTGTCTAATGTTCAAAGGAAAAAAAACCCTCCAGTTTATGGTGACAGAAGTTGCGTGTAACTGATCTCGTACAGCCATTTGTCAGAGCCCTGAGTTAAGAATATCTGCTGGAATTAATGGACAGCTTCTGAAATAATTTAAGTACCTGGGTATTTCACAGGGATAGATACTATTTAGCAAAAGAATCTCAGGATCAGGCCAAAGGCAAGTATTTCTCTTACTAAATAATGTTTTCTTAGCTAGACAATACCAAAGATGACAGTTTACCCACTGACACTGAATTTCAAATCCAGCAGTTATTTTTGAAAGTGTTAGACTCTTGGGTTTTTTACCTAAACAGGTAGCAAGGACGAAATCACAAATGTAGGCAGAAAGAGAGACTAGATATGAACAGCTTTCTGATTTCCCTTATTCTCAGTCTAGCTCCAGTGAGAACTTGAGGATTTTAGCTTTTGCAATTCTCCAGTTGCTTCTGTCTGCCTGTGTCAAACTTCACACACCTTTTCAGAGATTATTATAGAAAGATCAAACTTGTACTGACTTTATCGCTGCCTTGCTTTCAGTGAAATCAGCCAGTGAAACTAGCAATTTTTTTAATCACCTTTATGATCGTCTTTAAATAACCCTTACACTGTATCTATCTATATTCTCTCTCTGAATGTTTGTTCCCTTTCTGAAGAGACCTAGGCAATGAAATGAGGTGTTATACCATAAGTGAGCAATGAACGGAGCACAGGTCTAAAGCTAACTGAGCTTTTTTAGCTAAGTAATATAGCTGAGACAGTATTAATAATGAAGTGCCATTTTTCTGGAATGGTTCATTTCTATCTTCTCGTTTACACTGATGCCAAGCCTAGAGTATCCATGCTGACTGCAGTAAACTGTACTAGATGTATAATCGGGTAAAACGAGAAATGGCTCTTCTAAAATTTTAACCATGACAGAGACCTATTAAATTGATGGAACCAGACTTTGATTTTGCATTTAACTATGTATTTTAGATGTGTTCAATTCAGATGGCTTTCTGTTATTTTCTCATTCAGTCTGGCTTTTGTTTTACCCACATGAAGGACATGTCCTTCCTCTGCGTGTTCAGCTCTGCTATTTGTATGAAAGCATTGCAGTATAAGGCTGGACGAGGGAGACCTTCCTGAGAAAGAACAGAAAATCTCTTACTGTACTCCAGTGAGAAATAAACCATGACTTTTCAGATGACTGAAAAACATTAATTAATGAAAAGATCAAAACCTCTTGGTAGTCTAATGATTTTTTTCCAAGTTTCTAATTAGTTAATAGTAAATCATTCAAAGGTCAAGGTACAGTGAACATCATGAAGCATGTATATGCATACTTTCACTAAAAAAGTGTTTACTAGCAATGTCACTGTTCTTCCTGTCACTTCTGTGGTAGGACTCTTGATTTTGTGCGCTTGTCTATTGTTTCTGTGTTAACTTATGCTCAGCATACTTCTGCAAGATTGTCTTGTGTTAAATTGCTTGCTTGGTATTCCCCAAAGTGCTGATAAAAATGGGTTACGTTTAAAGAGGAAAACAGGAACAAGGCTTGTATCAGTATTTATTGATGTCCCTTCCATATGTTGTTTCCACATGCACTCAACCCAGTGGGAAATACTGCAACTAAAAATAGACCAAAGGAATTGACTGTGCTGAGCTTCACTGAACTAGTATTACAATGATCGATTGCTCGCTAATGCCTTAGGTTTGAGATAAAAGCTGTAGCAGCCAGCCACAAAGTCTGGGAGCAGTCATAAAAGTGATATATTTATTGGTTGCAACAATGACTGCACAGGCCTAAACAAAGGAGGAAGAAGCCATCTTATCCTCTTACTCATGTCTTTGTTGGTATTTGGGGAACAACTAACTACACCTATGATTCCATCCTCACCCTTCTGGTTATTTCATGACTGTTGCATCTCTTTTTTTCTCTGCTTCCCCAAATAAGTCTTAAGTCACTCGATTCCCATCTCTTTAGCAGTGAACTTATTTTTGAGCGCTGACTTCTCACGTTCGAGTTGACTGAAAAATTCTTGGTAGACCAAATTAGAAATTGCATTGAAAGTTCAATACAGCCTGTCTGAAACTCTGTGTCTTTTGTAGTGGTTTGCATCAGTGGAAGGGAATGAAAGACTAGGTAACAATTTAGGTCTCTCACCTGCAGTGTTTTTATGTTACTTATATGCCTTCTGTCACAGTCTGGTGTACAGTTCACCTGTCCCTTAGTAAATTAGTTACTGGATTATAAAGGTATTGCATATAAAGCGTACTATGTAGGAATTGCAGAATTATCAGTAGGGCATTTTTGGAGGGTTGCGTACTGGCTTTGTCCAAGTTCCCTGAAGCTGCTTTGTGTAGTTATTTAAAGCTCCCCTTGGTAGACATGGTAAACGGAGTTAATTTATGGAGATACCAATTAATCTGAAAACAAGGGGTGGATCAAACTGGAAAGAAGAGGAAGGAACACGAAGAAATGATGCTAGAACTAGTGCAGCAGTGTCTGGGCAATCATGCAAGAGGAAAAAGGAAGGTCTTGCATGGTTCTGTGTAATTCCTGACACAGCGTACGCCTTATCTAAAGGAGAAAGGAAGAATACTTGTGCCAGGTGGCAACATTCTTACCTAGGAATCATATTTTTAACACTTACATATACACAGACAGGACTTTTCCATAACCACATGGCAAAAATAGAATTGTTCCCTCTTGAACCATCATGATAAGGCACGTACCAATCCAATATGCTTTGGAGTACATAGACAATATCACTCTGTAGGTACCTGTCTCTACCTTTTTCAGTGTCAGCTATGCCTTCTCTTCATGCCAAGTTAAATGTAAATATAAAATAGAAGAAATGGCTTGTTCACACAAATTACATTAATTACAGGTGAAACATGTTGTATCTTCAATTATGTTGCAGAAGCTATTGGTTTGATTCTTTTTATTTTTCCATCTTGGTTTTACAGATAGGAAAATGAGACATGGGAAGGTGAAGCGACTTGTCTAACATAGCCTAGTAGGTTGGGTAGCACAAAAGTATGTTTTTATGGCAGATGGCAAAGCCTTATAATTGATAAATGGGGTGCAGTGTAGTGAGTGTTTTTATAGTTTTGGAAAATCGCTCTTTAAGGAAGTGAAGTCAGAAGACTGCCACGTGCAAAATGAAATTTAGATGAAAATGTGGACCCTGACTACAAGCTGTAAAATTCACAGCTGTTGCTTCAATAGTTAGCTACTTATTCCCCTTTCTTATGGGGCATTGTTTTACTAAATCTTGAGGCTTGTACTTTCTTCAAATTCTCAAATTTCTTCAAATTTCTTTCAAATTTCTGGCTCTCTGCTAATAGCAGGAGAGCAACAGGTTGACCACCTGCTTCTTAGGTAAGCAGGCAGTGAACAGAAATAACTGAATAAAGCGTGTCATTCTCATCACCCTTGACAAGGATATTTCTGTTAGTGCTCTAAAGGGCTTTTCTTTAACCCCATCCGTTAAAGCTGAGAGGCTGGCTGGTGATACCAGCTATCTCCTAAGAGCAATCCACTCTTCATAGCAGTCATGGCTGCTTTCTCTGAACGTGTTCAGTTTGGCCCACCGGATGCTTTCCGATGCAAAGGCATTTTAGCCTAAGAAAGAATCATCTTAGTGATCAAAAAAACCAGTTTTAGTTCCTGAAACAAGATTTGTCTGTCAGAGAGCCAACATATTTGTTCCAGGTAAGGTGCTCTGTTCTGGAAAGCTTAGGATTAGATTTCTCCTTCAATTTTTAATGATGTTTGTTTATTTCTAATGACATCATTGCACTTAGCATACATTAATGTAATACTTGTATAGTACAGCACGATAATTACAAGAGAGAACAAAAGGCCTATTTGCCTACACATGTGTATGTTAGGAAATAAAACTCTGCATTCAACAAGTTAAAACATCAAAAGCAGCTTGGTGTTTAAATGGGTTACATGATGTGACCGACATGAAGTTCTACTGAGACAGCTTATGAGACTAAGCTTATTCATGGTTTCCTTCAGTCATTAGCTAATGATATCTTGCTCAAATGCCTATGCGCTCAGTGTATATATTTAAGCACAAATTGTGAGTAAAAGAGAGAGAATGTAAAAATCTTCAGTGGCTGAAGCATGGCAGTAGGAAGTTAGGGGTCAGTGCTGACAGCAAATCACTCTCCACCTTCCCACTTGTATAGTTCTCTGGGAAGTATTAATGAAATGTACTTTATGGTAATGTTTTACTATTATTATGCTTAAACACAAAGCACGGTTGAGAAACTTTTTAGAAATACTTGGATATGCAGATTTCTATTGGTAGCAAAGCTAGCGTAGTAGTTTTGATTTATCTAGTTAATGCAACAGAAAGAAGAAAAGGTCTGACCAAAAGTAAAATACAAATGAATATGGAATCCAGTTCTAATGGGGAAAATTTTGCCTTTCCGTGATGTAAAGTGTTTGTGTTTTTTTTAATAAATAGAATTGGTACATCATTCTTAGATTTGAGTATTAGGTACTGCTGTCCTTTGGTTATTTGTAGCAATTTCTGATAAATAGATTTGAGTATACATGCAAAGGAAACTTAGTTGTTGTATTTCAGTCACTCGTTTTGGTTTCATTGTTGTATTTGGTCCTGAAAGAGCAGAATTGTACTACTCCCTTCTTCCTAAACATATAGGACCCAGGCTTAAAATAATGGGAAGTGTGCTCTCAAGTCACGTTTTGTCAAATACCGGCATTTACTCAGTCATCTGAGCAACCAGAATACTCTTATTTTCATGATGCTCTTTACAGCAGCAGCTTAAAAGTTCAGAACCATACCAGTCAGTAGACCTTCAGTTTGCATACAGAAAGAGATAGTTCATCTCTTGGTAATGTTTGTGAAATTTGCGATCCTTTGCTAGATGATATTTACAAAACAAGTAAAACTTAAATATTTGCATTGCTGCTCTGCAAGAGCTACAGAGGTGCTACATGTGTGTATAATACATACATGCTTTAGAGAACTGAATTTACTGTACTACAAATAATATCAGTAAAAGTCAAGAAAAATGCAAGAGTGTGGTGGCAGCAAAACTCTTTAACTTCTCTTTCTGCAGACCAATTCAGTAAGAGGAATGAAAGATGTGTTACGCAGGCAGTCGCAAAAGGGAGAGTCCAAGTTTCATACAACTATTCAAGTAATCCAGCATGCATACAGAGTATTTTGACAAATTTCATTCTATTGGTACAGCCATCTGGATGACTTCAGTGGCAATTTGCTAGCATCAGCAGTGGCCAAATCTGCAGGTTTCTGTGTTTCAGTATGGAATAACTTGAGCAGTCACTGGGGCACGTCAGGAGTTGTGCCATTGTCCACCCTAGATAGATAGTACAGTGGTACTGGGAGTTCAGTTGCACGGTTATCTTTTTCTCTTGCTGTCACTTTTTTCATTCTGATGGCACACAGTGTTGGAACTCACTTAAAATCCTCAAACTTGTTCAGATTTTAGCGTCACTCCTGACGGTGCCCTTCCCATGGGAAGCCAAGAGTAGGTTGTGAGGGTATGAAGTGTTTTTTCCAGTTGCACAACTTGTGCTGGCTGCACCTTTATTTATCATGGTGATGGCCTCACAACAGAAACGCATGTCCTCGTCCTGAGAGGTGGGAGAGCTGTCCTTCTTCGTGAGCTGATCTCCCAGTGCGGCTTGGCTGTCCCACTCGCAGCTTGTTCAAAACACAGCGATGCTTTTTTCTCTTAAACGTTTGACTGGTGATGATGACTCCTTTACACTTGCTTGGTACCTCCTGAAATGGTGGATCAGGTCTGTGCTTCTGGCGGTGTTTCAGGCTTCCTGAAGTGTAGGCCAGGACTGCTGTTAACATTTCTGAGCTGCTCACGGGAGCTTTTTTGCATTTTTTGTGCTCTTTCCTTTTTGGGGATTCTGTCTCTTAAATGTAAAATAAATGTGTGATCACAGCTGGGATTCCTGTAAGTGCTGATTGTCAGTCCTGCTACTGATGGGAAAATTCATTGATATTCTGTTGCTTATAATTACTCTCAATTTTATTGTCAGAGAACTTCTTGTTTCCTTGGATAAGGGCAAGAGAAATTTACTTCATTTTTTTAAATGCAGAAATCTGAGTTGCATTTGTGTTTTTTATACTTAAACTGGGAAAGATGATGGACTAAGGCTTAATTAATTTATTGGACATATTTCTTTCTGCAGATTTGTGTTAAATGTTACCCGAAAAAGCCCAGAACTCAATGTTTGTTAATACATTGACAACTTTTTTGATAGAAGGCAAATATAAAACAATAAGTGGCCATTTTTGGTCTCCTGGATGTCCTGTCCTGCAAAACAGGAATTTAAAGCATTCGGAGGGAATCAACAAATATCTTCTCTGTAGTGTTAGGATGAGAGTTTTCCAGAGCTCGATTCTGTTCCTCCCCCTTGCCCTAGTGTCCCCAGGCACACCTGAGCTTCTCCTGAAGTCTGCTAGAACCTGTTTGTCCAGGCTGGAAATGCAGGCTTCCTTGCACAAAACAGAACTGCTTTGGCCAAAAACCTGACTATGGGGGTATTGGCATCCACATGTACTCACTGTTGTGCTGGATCCTCAGTAAAAATGAGCCTGAACCACTTGCAGCCATCTGCCTGACCCCAAGGCTACTTAATTTTTGGTCAACGTGCTGTGGCGTCATGCCTCAGTGCAGGGTGTCTCAAAGCATGCAGATTGGACATGTTCATGGACATCTGAAACGGTGGGGAGAAAGGGAACGGGAAGGAAGGATGAATGTTGAAGATGTGGTGATACAACCTGGCTAAAATAAGAAACTGTTCATAGAGTTAAATATTAATTAAGTGTTGAAGAGAACAGTGTAGATCAGGAAGAGCAGTTGTGATGAGGGTACTTTCTTAAGCCTCTGATCTGTCTGCCTCAGAGCTACTGACAGTGGGGGTAAAAAGGGATGCTGCATTTGTTCCTTTGCTGAGGACTGCTCCAATATGACTGTACTGTTGAGAGACACACACAAGTCTTCTGTGGTTAGCAGACCTGACTACAGGAGGGAAAAAAAGCCTGGAGCAAAGGACCAGCTTGAAATGCGAACTTCCCAAAGGAGCAGCACAGGTTGTCTGAAGCAGTAAGAATCAATTATGAATATGAGAGTTTATGATTATGACAAATTATGAGAGTATAGCTTATGCTGTAGGTCTTAAAGAGGGGCCAGTGTTTCCATTTAAAAGAAGTATTAAACCTGACAAAAGTTTTACTTCAGATATAAACTGAATGGTTTGAAAAAGCACTCTGGCCTCACTTTTCTTTGGTTTTGGGCTGCTGCTTTTGTATTTCTTACCAGGGCTTAAGTTGCAGAGGCAGATTTCTCAGGCTGCTAAGATGGTTCAAAACAAGGGCAGCCTCAAGGGTCTGAAAATGAAGACAAGGGAGGGGAGGCCCGTGGTCAGACTCCTGGAAGGGGGTTCATGGAGGGTGAGGGCAGTGGGACACTGTCCATGTTGAAGTCTTGGCAAGGATTTATCATTGTGGATTGCTCCAGGAGATTGAAGGGCTTAGCCCCAAATGGAGCCGTTTAAAACATTGCAGACCCTTAAAATGCCAAGAGAGGAGCTGGCAACTGATCACTTTAGGCAGATTTGTTGCACACCCAGATGGAGTGGAGCACCTGTGGGGTGAGAGCCTTCTCATGTCAGGGCATCTGTAGGTGCTGCTGGGCCACCCAGCTCCTAAACCCTTCCCAGCCCTGACCCTTCCCACGGGGGGAGTCTGACAGCGCTGGAAGTGAGTGAAGCTCCTTTTTATAGCCGTGGGAGCCGTGCCTGTAGGTGGGGTGGCTGTGAACGCTCGGGTTACACCCGCAGCCTGCCGCCTGCTCGCTCCGTCAGGGAGACTGTGCCGAGCAGCTGGTGCACGCCGGGCGCAGGACGCATCGAGTCAGCGCTGAGCGGCGAGGTGCTTCTTCCGACTGTCGAATCATCAGTTTCCCTCCTTGCTCGGCAGCCTGCTCGGCTCCGCTCGCCCGGCGGACATTTGGCTCTGACTCGACCTCGCATTGTTGCTAGCTGAGCACACCTCCAATTTATTTTTCCGGCACACGCAGTTTGTTGGCGTAGCTGCGCGTCCCTCCAGATCCCGGGAGAGATGGCTGCCGGGAGTGCTGCGGATTCGGCGTTATGCTGGTAGAAGGTGAACTGGCAAATGCGTGTTGGTCTTTGGGGTCCCGAAGCCCCTAGACAGCCTGCGTTCAGCAGAGGAATGTGGTTTCATGGTAGGGTGAATTTAAAATGACTCATCTGTCGGCAGTGGAGCCTGGTGCAGACTTTGGCATGAGATCATCCTTGTTCTTCAACTGGAAAAGCCAACTCCAAATTACTTCTCTCTGCGAACTTTCTAGGCCTGGCTCTCCTCTATGCTTTCAGAATTTTTCCTTTGTGGAGGTTTTTTTTAATGAGTAAAAGGAAATGCAACATCAGGCCTCTGACTTTGAACTTGTTCCTTTCAGTACTTGTTATCTTTATTTTATTAGCTTACCTAAATAGCTTACCTAATAGCCTTTATCCTCTGCAGTTTCATTGCTTACAGGAATTCTCAGAAATTACTTGTTAAGGAGACACTGTCATGTAGGAAGAACACTCAAAATTTGGTTGGTAAAAGAGATAATTCTGAATGAATTAGTACATTAATGTGTATAGAAGCGACATTAAATATTTTTGTAGCTTAAACACCCCTTTAAAAATAGGGTTTCCAACACTTGCACCATATGTCCCCTTATTAAATTCTCCTCTTACTGAATAATGACATTACCCCCTGAATGACAGAGGTGCTTGTTATATGATCTGACTTAGAGATACATCTGGAACTTGGCCCTCGTGGGGCCTCAAAATAGAATGACCGATGCAGGAAGAACTTACTAGAGGACTTGTGAGGGCTCTTAGTACAAACCACTTCCACCCTTGCCAGAGCTTTGACATTGTCCAGTGAGCATACTTGGGCAATGCAGGGATTTAATTTATCTTGCTTTTTGGTGTTTTCTTTGTTATGCTATCCTGTCTTCCCCTCCCCTGTCCCTCAATATTTATTCAACCAGATCCTCCACTAGCTGAAAGTGAATATATTCTCAGTATACGGCATCAGCACCCCTTTAGATGGCCAGTGGGAAGAACACCACCAGTAAACATTGTGCTTCTGATGGGATTAGATCCCTGAAAGTATCTTTTCAGATGTTCTCTATAGCACGGGGCGGGTTCTGAGAGGTGCTAAGGAAATGCCTCTGGTCCTGTGGGCACTTTTTTCAATTGGAGGAGCTCCATCTGAAGGGGGTGGGCTGGTGGCTAGATGCAAGTAATGCACGCTAAATAAGAAATCCTGTTGTAATTAGGCAGGTATTTTAAAGCCTAAGCTCATATTTATGAGAAGTGAGGGTGAAAGCCTCATACATACATGGATCATTTAGCTGCTTCTCTTCCTTTGCCCGCAGATCTGGAGTGTTAGCTCCTGCTGCTAGCTGCCCTGCGTGGACCCAAGAGGGTCTGAACTTCTCGTATGCAGCTGATGCCCCTTTTAGGATAGACCTTTAGGGCAGCTTTTTCTTATCAGGTGTATTGAGCGGAGCTACCAGCAAGTGCTATGTGATGTTTTTAACTTCTAGGAAGGCCAGTCATCAGCAAACGGTCCATCTCGTGATAGCCCCAAGCAGCCACCAGCAAGAGAAGGAAACATGGGATACCCCAAGCTCCGGGCTGGCTATATCCCGATTCCTGTCATCCACGAGGGCATCGATGGCAGACAGCAGCACCCGTGCTTTTCTGCTCCGCAGCCCAGTGTGCAGCGATACAAGACAGAAGCTGTGCCTACCACAGCACAGGCACAGCCACCTCTAAGGGGGGCCTATGCCGGCCCCGAGTCCCCTCCAAGGGGACCGACGGAGGCTTCTCAGACGGATAAACAATGTGGACAGACAACGGCAGCTGCAGCAGCCCCAGCGCCGGCCGCACACGGACCTGAGGTAACTTGTCAGTATTGCTGGGGTGTGTTTGCGTTGGTCGGTGCAGCATTTATGACCTGAATGTCACACGGGTAGTTTACCCTTCAGAAAGCCAAACTTGCCACAGGATTACATTTTCCCAATACTTCCAGGGTATTAAAATGCAGAAGCGCGCAGTCACGGCAGCATAAATCTGTAAGGTTTTCCTTGCGTTGCCCGCTTTCGTTCTGGAATGATTTACGTGATGCATGTAGATGGCTTCTGCGGAAAGGGAGCCTCCGAGCCGTGCAGGTCCCGCAGCGGGGGAGGATTGTTTTGGGGTTTATACCAGTTCCCCCACAAGCAGAGGAGACGGGCAAGTCTCTTGTGTTCTGGACCATGAGTCAGAAACCGGAGAACAAATTGGGAGAGGAAAAATCAACTGGCCAGTTAGCTAACAACCCAGGCCATTTTAGAAGTTGTACGGCTGTGATCTTTGCTTTCCTATTAAACATTTCAGTTGTATTAAGCATATAGATCTACATATATAGCTTTAAAAATTAATTGTAAAGTATTTCTGTCATTCAGTGGCATACTTTCAAACTATGAATTTTTTTTAAAAAAGTCACCCTGCTGGCTTTGCATTTCCAAAGGTAGAGGTTTGGTTTGCCTGTTCTCTCTAGAGAATTAGTAGAATTGGTATTCTTGTAATATATGGAAATATCAACCTAATTTTTATTCAAAGATGAACAGGAAATTCAACCTTCACCAAGCTGAAAATATATCACGTCTGTAATTCAGCAGTGGTGGCTCTGAAACCTGTTTGGAGTCTGATCAATGTAATTAAAATTCTGTTAGCAGGTTTCTCAGCTGACTTGACTAACAATGCCTTGTCCGTGCAGTGCCAGGACAAGAGGCTCAGCTTCTCCTTCCCCCAACGCCGTACATCCTGTTGGGAATACGCTTTATCTTGTACACAGAGTGGCTTCAGGAATATGCCTACTGTGCCTCTTGCCAAAAGTCCTCTGAGATAATACCGAGGACCTCAGAACTTGCTGTTACAAACTCAGGCAGCACAGTGTGGGTATCAACTGACCAGAGCCTGTATTGTGCCTTTAAAACCCACATTGACACGGCCACCAAGTAGTGGCAGTGCTGGGTACCGTAACACAAACCAGTATTTATTTATTTAAAGTTGCTGTTAGCTGGGCAGCTGAGCAGCTCACCTGCACCAAAAGAGGGGTCTTGTTCCCCTTCTCCTGCCTTGCCTGCCCTCTCTTGCCTCTGGCTGTGCTGCCCTGCTCTGGTCTGGCCTGGGCTGTCAGGAAACTTTTTTTTTTTTACTCAGTGAGTGAAACTGGTCAGAGAATAGCCTGCCAACTGCTGGAGTTGGTGCAAAGTAGGTGAGGTGATGGATTGGCATAGCAGGACGAGGAGGGAGCTGTAAGCAAATAAGCTGCCTTTTCCCAACCTGCAGCCCCACATCCTGGAACATGCTGGGAATGGAATTCTGCAGCGAGCCCGGTGCTCGCTCCTGCTAACAGCAGGTCTAAGCCAGTGCAGCTCTGGCTGCTGGTGCCAAGGGGCTAAGGTGTTGGAAGGTCTTGGTGGGGGAAAAGGGGGCATTAGCCACATGTGCACTGCCATAGCCTGCTGCAGAATTATATGCTTAAAAAAAAACCCAAACAAAAATCTGTTAGTGCGAGCGGGATCAGAAGTCTAAAAGTTGTGTGCCTCTGTTAGGGGTTTGTTTTTGTCTTCAGCTTATAATTTGTTTGCTTAACTTTTAGTTTGCCTCAAATTTAACAGGTTTAGGCAGGAACAGCCATGCAAAAGCAGCAAACATTGTGATTGAGCATCCACTCCCTGCTCATTTGAAGGCTGGGAATGCTGTAGCTCAGGTTTCTACTTGTTATAATGATGCTCTCTCAACTTCTGTGGCTTGTCTAGTGAGGCCCTTGGCCAAAAAGCCAAGGAAGTGGATCCCTTGTGTGCCGGAAACACAAGTTCAGTTTCTATGATTATCTCCTTTTCATTTCTAAAGAGAAAAGTACGGAGAACAAAACAGTTAAAATGTAATAATGGATTTTGTTTTCCTGCCAGCCTCAATCTCCTGGACCTTCTGATTCTCCAACGGTTTCCCCTCAGTCTTCTGGCAGACCCAATGCAGGAAGCCATCAGCTTCCTCGTGGTTATATCCCAATTCCCGTGATCCATGAAAACATCCAACGGCAACCAGCGCAAGTCTACCATCAGGCACAGAAGACACACTACCCTGCCCAGCAGGGCGAATACCAAGCCTACCAACCAGTGTTTCACAAAATTCAACCAGATGAGAGAGAGCCTAAGACAACGCGAGCACAGTCTCCGTTCAGAGTGTCTCAGAGGGGTTCATCGAGCCGTGAAAGTTCCCCGGCCAGAGTTACAACCCAGATACAGCCCCCAGCTCCCATCAGAGTGCAGACTGTTGTAGACAGACCCCAGGTACGTAGAAGGGGAAGGGAATTATGTGCCAGGTATTTTGTTCAGTGTGGCTAAAGCTGCAAAATTAGCTTGTATTAACAGGTATATGAAGGCATGTAAAGCAGTCTCCATTTCTGGGTTTACACGAACTGGGAGATAGTGAGGTAATGTTAGCAGCAAGCTACCTGTCCACCTATCAGGACTGTGGAGTCTTTGGATCACTAAAATATGATTTAACACACAATTTGATTTTCCTCTCGTCAGAGTATAATTTGGTGTAATTACACTGAGGTCATTGTTGCATTATGTCTGTGAGAAGAAAATCAGGTCCGTGGGATCTATGGCATCTGTGTAAATACACCTCATTGATGTCTCAGAACCATTTAGGATAGCATCAGATGCACAAAGTAATTTTAGTTACCAAGAGGATCAGCAAAATCTAGTCTTAGAGCTTTTTATTTTTCCTACATGAAGCATGCTCTTGCCCAAAGAACATGTTGCTTGTTGAACACTTTCCATGTTAAAATTCTTACTGAAACTACAGTTAAAGACTACTAGGGATTTGACAACTGTGAGTGTGTGGAAGGGAGTATGTATAAAAACAAGCCTTGATTTCCTCTCTGGAGAGAGTTTTTGTTGAAAATGACAGGAGCAGAATTAGGTTAATATTTTTTTGAAAACCCAGGTGCCAGGACAAAACAGTGAAGACTTCAGATTTAATGGCATATTCTAGGTTATAATGTTAACTTGTTTTTACAGGTGAGAATTTGAGCTCCCTAACCAAATTTTATTTTTAATGGGTAAAGCAGTAACAGATTGTTAGTGCAGACAATTACTAGTAAGTAATTGGTTTAAATATAAATGTAGGTATCTTACTTCAGCTCTCTAAATCCATGAGAGCTGAATCTAGTACCTTTCCAAAATCACTGTAAATGTGCACAAATAAGTGAAGGGGGTGGCAGGGGAAGGAAAACACAGATCTCAAGAATTCTAAGTTTTCCGCTAAGAAACTAATCTCAATTTCAAGAGATTTCTGATTTGATGACTCTTTAGATCTTTAGTAATCCCAGGGATTGTCTCTAATCACTGTGATCTAAGAAGATTGACATAGTAACCTCTGCATCTAAATACTCTAAAGATAAAAATCAGTAAAACTAAGCACTAGGGGAAAAAGGAATCTCCTAAAAACAGGAACAGGATAAGAATAGTCCAAAATGTGATTAAAACTCAGCAAAATAGTTAGCTTTTCAAGAAACACCAGCTCTCAGTTGGTGACACACTGAGATGAAATCTTGACCATACTGCAGCCAGCTGTAACAAATCTTACTGACTTAAGTCAGGTGAGGGCTTTGCTCTAAGGTCCTGTCTTATTAAACTACTTTTAGGGCTGATTGTAGTGAGCATGGGCAGGATTTGGTGGGTTGAAGTTTAATGTCTTTGAGTTGATTGGTGCTTGTAATCTGCAACAGCTTGAAAACAATAACTGAACTCTTCAGCACAGCGCTTTTTTTTTATTTTAAAATGGCAAAATTCAGCAACGCACAGGGAAGATTAATCATCTGGTGTGTGCAAAAATTGCACTTCTAGAAGTACAGAAAATTGGATGCTAGGTTACTTGTTCTTTAGAATGAAATAAGGAGCATTGTTCATTGTATCTCAACATAAACTTGCCTTGCTCGCCAGGTTTCTCAGCAACAAGTCCCACCTCAAGAGCCACCAAGACCATCCCCACTGCCTGAAATCAAACCTGAAAACAAGGCAGTCCCACCACCTGAAACTGAGTCACCATCACCATATATCCCAATTCAGGTCACCCACCAAGAACTGGATTCTAAACTACCACCCCAGAAGCCTCCAGCCATGGCAGAGAAAGCTGATAAAAAGGTTCCCTGCCCAGCTAAGATTGTTCCTCCACAGGAAAGGCCTCCTCCTGAAGAAGTGGTGACACCGAAGACAATGGAAATGGGGGAACCTCAAAAGCATCCTGGTGTTTTGAAAGTGGAGGCAATTCTGGAGAAAGTACAAATGCTTGAGCAGGCAGTCGACTCCTTTGAAGGCAAGAAAACTGACAAAAAATACTTGATGATTGAAGAGTATTTGACCAAAGAGTTGCTAGCCCTAGACTCAGTGGACCCTGAGGGTCGTGCGGATGTGCGCCAGGCCAGGAGAGATGGTGTAAGGAAGGTCCAGAACATTTTGGAAAGACTTGAACAGAAAGCAGAAGATGTCCCAGAACCAGTTCAAGTTGATGGACTTCAGCCAAATTTGCCAGAGCCTAAGCCACCACAGGAAATCATGGAGATTGAACCTGTGGTAGTCAAGAGCAAGGGAGATACCAGTAATAAAGATGCTAAAGAGGATACCAAAGTGGAAAGACATCAGCCTGAAACTAAGGAAGAAGTGTTTACTAATCTCACCACCACGACAAACACATCTAATAATCCAACTGAACCGTAGTCCCATGCTGAAATTAAAATCTCTCAGACTTTATAACTTAAAGTGTGTTTAAGTGAATTTTAAGTTGCATGCATTTCCAGAGCTCTTTTCAACTGGTTTTTAATCAACATAGCAGCTTGGGACACAGTAAACACTTTGGGGGAAGGAGGGAGTTAGAAAGTAATGCATTTATCCTTTATTCTTACACTATGTAAAAGACATGTTTCAAAAATAAACCCTGTATATTAATGACTTTTAGATCAGCTGAGTGGAAGAGAAACCAAACCAACCAACTACTTCAGGGTTAATACTGATGCGTGTTGTTTAGGGTGTATTCTTTTGCAGGTGATTTTTGTAAAATCAGTGGCCTGCATTGTCAGAATACCAGTCCTTCTATAAGTGTAGCCACTCTTAAAGGTAATGTTTTTATTTTTAATGTTCACCTTTGGGCACTTTACGTAATGATGGATAGAAAGTGTGTAAGAAACTGTAGGGATATTTATATGTGTGTAGGACTTTGATGCTATATTTTAAGAGGGAAATAAAATAATATAGAAGCCTAACTTAGTCTTGTGATTTTATAAGCTGGAAATGTAAGGGCAGTAATCTGTTTCAAATACACTCTTCTAAACATAGAGATTTCTTTTAGTTGTAGTTGAAGTATGACAGCTGCTTTCTCATCAAGACTAAAATATGTCTGTCTTCATTCACTTGCTCCCTTTTTATGTATCTGATATGTGGATTGAGGAAAGAATTTGGCTTAGCTTTTCCTTTTTATTTTTTTTTTCTCCCTATGCTCTGGGAGTCACCATTTAACAGAAATGTTTATAACATTAAGAAATCCATATCTACGGCTGTTGTCTTACAGAAATTTCCTTTACAGCATCTTAACTTGTTCTGCAAAGTCATTATCCTTTTACTAGCAACTACTTCTGAATTTGCAGCCAAACATACTTTGTATTCATAGACCCAATACGATTAAGAGGTAGTCCTCATTTTGTCAACAGTTTAAGCAATACTTTGCTAATCACTTAGAACAACCACAACTTACACTTAAGCAAGGGACATAAAACATACTTCACGTAAAATTCAAAGCAGCAGGATCAGACCACTGTAGAACGAGTGCAAGGGAAGAAGGAGTCCTAACCAAACTCCAGAAGTTACCTTTGACTTGCACTTGCAGAATGAACAAATCTTTTTTTACCTGATAGCATATGAGGACAACTTTTAATGTAGGTGCTCAAAGCAATTGATTACTTACTGAATTACACTCTGAATCATGAGATTGGATTAGAAATTAAGTATAAACCCATCTGAAAACCTGGTTTTAAGAGGCAGGCTGAGAGTGGTCATCTGGAACTGTCACTCTATTTTAAAATAACAGTATAGTATGTAAATTGTAATGCAACAAGTGTTTTGAAATAACAATTGGACTGTGAACTGTCTGCTTAGTTTTAGGTAGAAGGTTGCTGCTTCTTTTAGTTTCATTTTGATAGTCAACAACACCGTGTAAGAATACATGATGTCTTGCAACCATTTGGCTACTCTAGCTTTTGGAGCAGCATTGTAGGCATTCTAGCAGAAGAGGTGTGAAAGTTCATCTGCCTGCATAATTCTTGTATGAACTCACTTCAGTGATACATTCCTCCTGCGGGATTACATTTCAGTTGAGGACACATGTCTGACATCATGTAACAGAAATACTTAAATCAAGGAAAATCAGCTACAGCTTCTTACAATTAAGCTATAAGTAAGGTCTGTGGAAGGCATGAGGCCCTATCTCTTTCTGGTTTCTCTTAGTAGCCCACTAAAGTAGTTCAGACCAAAAACACCTCATTAGCTGAGGGCAATGTGGTAATTCAGGACACTGAGGCAATGTGGACAGTGAGGGGAAAAAAAAAAAACAACACACACAAATGTACCACTTACAGGAAGTTAAAGAGGTGCTGTCCTTTTTAAAACATGTCATCTACTGCCTAGTGGAGCCTGATTCATGTTACACTATTCAATGTTGGTCAGAGTAGGTGGAGTCAAATTTAATTACAACTGGTTTGTTTTTTTTTTTAAAGAAGCAAAGCTAGAGGTATAGTTATGCTCTGCTAAGCAATACTTTAAAAGTTGATCATTAAAGTCAGTGATACCACTGCAGAATTGGGTACCACTCGAAGCAAGGTTTCATGATCTGGCCTAATAAGGGAAAGTATATTTGGCTGCCCTGGAGCTGCCTTGCTGGAAGACTGTTGCTCTGAGTCATAGTCTCTCTTTGTTTCCTCTGTTGCTCAAGAGTAAATTATACCCAGTCCAGCATGTATGTTTTGACACATCAGTATAAGCTACACATTCTGCATATGGGCTGGGAGGAGGGAGCAGTGAAGGAGGAAGCAGAGGAAGATTCCCACCCATTCCCTGTAAGCTTCTGACTTACTCTTTGCAGAGGTTGCTCGCTCCCTGGCATTGGTATCAATGGTGCGGGCAGCCCCCAGAGGGGAGAGAGAAGATTCTTCATTAACTTGCGTTTCTGTGGTATGGTATGAACTGGTCTGTGGCTTGACCCTGGGTAACTAACTGTGGCAGCTTGGCTTTGAAACTTGGGTAGAAAGTAATTAGGGTTTTAATCCTAGCGATAAGAATTACATTACATTGCATTACTTTTCAAATACAGCCACAACAGTACAGCACAACAAACAGGAAATGTGCTGTGTTCACGGGGTTCAAATACACACACTGCATTTGCAGTAGCTATTTTAAAAAATGAAAATATCCTAAAGATTTTCATTAAGAAAAAAACAAAGCTGCCTGTTACTCATTTTGAGTACATGGCAAGCATTTAATTTATTCAAGAAGCAAATAATCCCCAGGTCAGTGAAAGGCACTTTCAGCTCATTTAAAAGTAGCAAGAGGGATATGAAAAGCCTGTACACAGAATCACAGTAAAAGCTTAGGCTATTTTCTGATTGCACTATCTTGTCCAGCTAGTGATATTTTAAATGCCAGTAGTGGTCTGTTCTCTATATTTAAACTATCACAGCAGCGAGGCATTGTGTTTCCTATAAATATAGCATTTTGACTATTTACACATGGCCAAATTGCACCACACCCTGTGGAAGGGGCAGCAGACAGTTACATTGCCCCCAAGAGCATATTAAGATGGAACGGTGGCATTCTGGTGTCTGATTCCTCCCTTTCTCCAGTGGGACATACAATCCCTTTACCTGGGATATATTTTACTTCCAATTTCACCTTAGCTCAGCTGTGTTTGCAAGCCAAGTTGGAGAAGGAAAGGAGTACAAGTGAAACCACCCAGAAGGAAGGAAAGCAACACAGCACAGTTTGTAGAGGCAGGTTATTCCCCTGCATTCCAGTAGCAGTGTAAGCCAGCCTAGGAAAGCCCTAGTCTTGGTATCAGTATCCTCAGTGAGGGTATGAAGTGGTGCTTTTTGCTTTTTAAAATGCTAGTTGAAATAATAAAAAGAAAGCCTCGTGGCTGCTGAAGAGGGCAAAGGTTAAACAAGGTATGCTTATGAGAAGATTTTAATTTTCTAGGTTTTCAGTCTCCCTCCTTAGATGTGCATGTATTGGTCTTTTAAAATATGCAAGTAACCAAATACAAACCGCTACTGCATCGTGAGCTTAAATAAGACATACGCACATGTGAGGGTAAAATGGGCTTAGACTGAAGGACTAGTTAAGGGCAGTAACTTCTGTGCTTTTGGTCCTGTTGTGTCCCAAGTAATGAAATGCAGGTGTCTTACAAAACTAAAATTAAATCATTAGCTGTAAAAAAATCTGATCAATCTTTGGTTTTGTTACAAAAGCTAATATTGATCAATAACATTGTTTTTCTGACAGAAACAAATCCAGCCCTTTTGGGCCACTGGGGCAAAGGAGGCCTTTAGAAAAAGCTAATCTGAGCTCAGAAGAGCTGGCTGTAGAATACAGATTGAAGCCATAAATTAGCTATAAAAAATATGATTTCTGCGAGCCTTAACATAAATTTTAAGACTCAGAATCCAAATTTCTCTGGGTATATAACATCATTGTTAATTAAATATGGACACAATAGATACAATGATCTTTTTGGCACTTTCACCTTCTATTTATGCAGGTAGGAGTATCTTGTAATGGTATAGGAGATCCAAATGAACTAGTCTGTTTTTTCTGTTAAGATAAGGCATTTGCTTGAAGACAAATGGATGACACTGAGGTACCTCAGCTTTGCTGCACAAAGAGCGAGCCTCCTATACCGGATTTCCTAGCTCTACACAAAAAAGCATTCATAGTATTGTGTATGGTATAAGTCTACACTCCTGTGAACCACTAAGTGAATGTGAACGGTCTGTCCACTCTTTGTAATACTAGATACAAATGTAATTGTATGCCAGCCAATGTAATCCAAAGCAAGAGTTATTTTAAGATGGGCAAGAAGCTGGTTACAAAGCAGTGGAACGTACCACTTCTCAAATACCTTTCCAGAATTTATAAATAAGCAACTTTAAAAAATAAAGAGGGTAAAAATTAGAGGCTAGTTCAGTTGTTGCCTACCAGAATTTTCACTGCTGTGTCCAGAAGCTGGGAATCTTCCTCCCACGAAAGGGAGGAACGGGTCCAGCCTTCAGTATCCATATGCCTCTGCACCAGCAAACTGCAGGGCAAGCAGAAGTAGAGGATGTCACGTTAAATTTGAGATTATAAAAAGAATGGTGCATTCACCATGCATATTTCAGAAAAGAATTCCAAAGGGCACTGATCTGTAAAGACACACTTCATGTTTCAGAATTAAACATGGGATACAGAGTTCTTAATCTCTGGTCCTTTACATTTTACATGTATACAAGGATGGTGCAGTATTCTGTGACATGTTCCACACCAAATACAGAAATCACTGTTAGAATTTGCACTAATTTGTAACATTGTTGGAAGTCTTGGTAAAAAGGCTGGAGACTGAACAGACATGAAAGTAAGTAGCTTCTAATGAAGTGTTACTACTTCTGTTATATCTAGTCAGTGGATAGAGTGTCTGCAGAGCTGTTCAACTGCCTTCACAAATACAAAAATAATTAAAAAAAGAGGGGGTTATCTTACTTCTAAAACAGTAAAAGAAACACTGAATTTAGCAACAAAGGAGTATGGAACTTTGCCTGGCTTTACTGTATCTCTGCAGCACCTGCCAGTGAATGGATTAGACTTGCAAGATCATCTCCGCGGATTACTTGAAGCCCTGGTTCATTGCTTTTCACCATTTGGTGAACTTTTGAGTTTCCATCCATTTTTGTCTTGTCAGGAAAGCTCAGCTCCTTCTGTTTGCAGAAATGAGCAATGTCTGGAATAATTCTCTTGGTGTGTTTCCCGGGGGATTGGCAGGCAGATGATGTATGTTTTCTGCAGCCCGTATAGGTCTGGGGCAAAGAATACGAGGAGGCAGTAGTCTCTCTTGTCTGTCCCAGTGCATAGCTCGGAGTGTAAAATCTGTTGGTAAGAGCCATAACATTTAACCCAGTGGGAGTTTTTCTATTTTGTTTGAGTAAAATTGAGATTAAACCTAAAGCAGTGTTGCCCAGCTGTAAAAAAGGTGGATTTTTATTTCCAAAGGATTGCTGAAATGATAGCACACACCCCTAGTTAGGCATTTCAGTAGGTATTGGTGACTACTTGTTCCCCAGGACCTTCCCTCAGTGTCATCATTTCTGAAGAGCTCTTTTTTTTTTTCCTGCTCTCCTCAATTGCCTTTCCAACTACCATGAAACCTCTTTCTTTCTCTTGGCCCATTACTCTTAGGAGTGAGATAGAGCAGATTTGCACGTGAAGATTTCTCTTAACAATTTAGAGAGCTTGGTCAAAAAAAGTTGGGAGTTCAACTTAAATTTATTTCTCCAGATAAAATTCATCTTGATCCTCAGCCATTAAATTCAAATGTTTATCAAATTTTCTACATGCCTGCATACCAGGTATAAAGCCAACTCTAAGGTGGAACACACCTGGAGGCACGAGGACAACGAGGAAAGTAACTGTAATTCAATCCAAATTGGACTTCTCCTACCCAAAATACTGAGATCATATGATTTACTTTAAAACTTTGGAATTTTGTACTTTTGAAACATGTAAGCATCTGCAATTAGGTGCTGAAAGCACACAGAAGCACTACGAACTTTTAAATGGCCTTTATTTAGGTATTTTATTCAGTTTTGAAGATTGTACAAAGAAAGAAAAAAATGCTAGCAGTGCATCCTGACAAAAAATAAATCTTCTACATCAGAGATATTTTATCATTCTTAACAGTAGTTACTTCAATATGCTGTTTTGGGGGGAAAAAAGTATCAGGACTGAAATTTACCTGTTTGGATATATTAGATTACACTGAATAAAGGATATAAGGTAGAAAGGGTTGTATAACAAGAACATAAACAAATATTGCTGCCTAGAAACAACAGGCATAGACACATTAAAATATTTAAGGTACCTTAGATATTAACTACCTAGCAATTAGTCCCTGATTACTTCAAGGAAAATATGCACTACTAGGGAAGGCAGAACTCACAGCAATCATTGTTATTATACTTTTTTTTACATTAACGATTAGACACATCACTCTTGTTACACAACATACAATTACATGCATAGGGAATCGCTGCCTTAAATAGTTTATGCTTGACTACACTAAGAAACAATATATGGCTATGAAATTACAGGATACATATTTGATAGAGCTGAGAAACTGGCTCTCTGCATCACTAAGTTCTAGTTCCTCCTCTGCCTCTGATTTATAGTGTGACCATACCAACTCACTTACATCCACATTCCTATTTTGGTGCTTGCAATTATAATGTAGTTGTGCCATAGCACAGGCAAACATAATCTAAAGCATGTTACATGACATCATTTGACAAGAGAGCTGGGACAGGCTGCGAGTCTTGCTTCCTTTGACGTTGCTCATGTCACTTAATGTTCCTGTATCTTCCTCTCATAGTGACCTACGGTGCACTCGCATGAAGAGCAAACCAGGGTTACAGCTCAGCACTGCTAAGTCTTCCTGCACCACCATTACGCGTTCCCAGCGTATGAGCCCAAAGGCAGAATTTCCTCCTGCAGTATTTGTAAAACAGCTGAAAGGACTGTGATGGAAAATGGTTTCCAGTAATAGTTAAACAAACTTTCTAATGTTGCATGTGTTCATTACAGCAGTGAGTAAACATGTTGGCAGGATGCTCACATGCTGTGGTGGCAGGCGTTATTAGATGCCTACAATCCCATGATTTTTTTTTAAAGCTTATAAAAGGTGTCAGGTTAATGCAAGTTTGCAGGGTGTTGGAGGCCTTGGGTTCCTGCAGTTCTAGTTATAGCAAACAACATTGACATATCCAGCATTTTAAAAGCCAGGATACTTTCAGATTTGGCTTCCAAACTAGGTTTTGTAGAACTCTACTTGCATATGACACTCTCAAGCTTCACATAAAACCAATAACCATTTCCAGTCTGGGATCTACACGAAGACAGTAATCCCCTAGCAGAGGGATTAAAGTTTTGTTTACAGTTTATAAACCAAAAAGAAAGCCATTAGCTCATTTCTGCACCTCTTCATTCCATAACCACAACTCTAATCCTCACTCCAAAGCTTAATGATACCAACAATCCTAATCCATCGATCTCTACCTGCCTCAGAAACAATACAAGCCTGCAGACTTGGGCAGAACAAGCCTTGAATTTTTCCGGCAGCACTTCTAGGCTGAACACTAGCAGCAGTTCTTAATTTCCTGCAGGCTTGAAACTGAGCACAACCTAACTGAGGAAAGGATGGGTGTAGTTTCAAATACCTTATTCTCAGTGACACCTACTTTTGAGATTATTTAACAGGTTAGCATATGGTAGAGCCTTGGCTTTTCAAAAGGAGGGAATGAATCAACCCGTTACAAAATCAGGCCCTATATAAATGTTCATCCAGAAAAGATTTACAGCCTTTCCTCATTCACTTGAATTTGTGCTTTTATTGAATGAGGAATGTGGAATTTAGCCCCACCTTTATTATTTGTGAACATGTATTGAGCTTTCTTCTGATAAGCCAGTACTTCATTTCTTCACCACAAGTCATACTTTCTTGTTTCTGTCAGTTCTTGAAAAATGCACCAGTGCATAACTTACAGAGGTGTTTTCAGACACCTGGCTCAGCTGAGGCAACAGCTGAGAGGTACAAACTGCCCCTTTTATCCTTGTGGTTTGTTAGCTTCAGGACACACTGCTTGGGAAGACTTACTGACAGCAGTTTAGCAGAGGATCTGTGTGTAAGTGGCATGCAGAGAAGGGTGATGGAAGAAGAAAACTTCATGATGTTGGTTCTGGTTGCTTAGAAAGTGACGTGTTCCTTATGATCACCACTCCAAGCAAATTACTCTAAATTATCTTGATTCCATTAAAATAAAACATGTATTCTGAGATTTTTTCAGGGAGACTTGAAGCGCCTATTCTTATAATTCATTGATTCAGATGTTGTACAAGCTCCTTCATCCAGAGGGTGAAATTTTCCCAGTGTCACATGGTGATATTTTTGCTTTTTGTCCATAAGTTTTCCATTAGGAACTCTGCATGAGTCTCCAGTAGTTGTTGACAGAGCCTGATCCATCAGTGTAAACCACTCCTGATGCACCCTGCCCTGTAGCACTCCCCTCATACAGGGGCAGGAAAGTCAGGATGCTTTTTGTGCTTAAAATTTTCCCTGTTCTCCCTGGTGGATTTTCTGTCTGAAGAATTGCCCAGCTGAAGCTTCCTTTGCTGTCAGAAGCAAGAACAGGATCTGAGTACATTTATGTAAATGATGGAGGAAGAAAAGACTAATTTTTCTATTAGTTCATACAGACATTTCAGGTGTGATACAAGCAGGTCAGGTG
>NW_010530109.1:26654-30377 GCF_000687285.1 Phaethon lepturus | reverse complement strand
GGGGAAATGGGGGCGGTGGGGAAGGGTGGGGGGCGGGGGGATTCCTCAGCCGGTCAAGAAGTCGCCACCCCACCGCGTTGTCCTATAGTGTAAAATAACCGCGATAGGAAGATGCAAATCAGAATTTCTTTTCATCCGAGAAAGAACTGAGGCAAGCAGACACATCGGTGTAAGTAGCCCCTGATGCTGTGGAGGTGCTTGGACAGCTACTGTGTGCATTAAAAAGGTTCAAAATGGATTACAAAAAGCATGCTAATAACACTAGAAGTGTGAAAAGATAAAGGTGATGTAATTATGCCTCTTTGCATTTACTACAGTGCTCTTCAGTGGTGAACTTCAAGACAGGTACAGGGAAAAGAAGGAAGCAGTAGCCAAGGTGCAAGCCAAAAGTCATCCTTAAAAGAGTGTGGCATATATGAGTCCAGATGTTAGATCCAGCTATGCAGATGAGGTTTATTGCACATTTTACAAGCATCCAGAAATACAAGGCTCCCTCCCTTTGGGGCTTCATACTTTTTGTAAGGAGAGCAAATTTGCAGGTGTAGGTGCCAGTGACAAAAAATGAAAGGTGAAGTTTACTGGTTTACTGGCAATACCAAAAGTTACAAGTGGAAGAGGCAAACGAAGTGAATAAAGAGAGAATTTAGTGGAGAAGTGTCTCAAGTAAGCATCTGTTGTCTAAGTGAAACACTACAGGCTTAGAAAGATTCACTGCAGCAGTTTGAAAACAATGCTAGACCTTTATATCTCTCAAGACACAAAAGGCAGTGGGAGAAATCACTGAAAGGTTTGTACAGCTGAGTGTTAGGGATACAGAGGTGTCATTGTTAAAGGCTGAGATGAGAAATGTAAATACAGGTACAAAATAGAAATGAGAATTTGGCAGCGAGAAGGGAACATACAAGATAGGTCTTCGCTAGTACATCAAGGCAGAAAATGAAAGGAAGCTGGAATTGTGACAACTGGAGATACCTACATAACCTTAGATGGTGAAACTATCTGCAGTATCCAAGTGACTCATTTTGATCCACGAAAAAAGTGACAAACATGTGGAAAGGATATTTATTGGTTGAACAACAGGGTTTTAAATTCTCCCACAAAAATGAAGCAGAATGAAAATAGTGGAGGTAACTACATATATGAAAAGCTTTTTAAGAACAGGAAGGGCTGCCTCTTCCAAGTTGCTGAGAAAGGAAAGGTTAGCAAAGGAAAGCAGTCAGTAGCAAGTCTAAATAAAGCTTTTAAAGAAGAAAAATAGCAGATCTTAGCTTGGAAATCAAATAAAAAAGGCAGATTGAACTGACATCAGTAGTAATGTGGGAAATAAAAGATAATGACTGGAGGCATGAAATGCAGACATAAAAAGGCTGCCACAAAGTTGGTTTTGAAGAGAGTATGATACTGGGCATTTTAAACTTTTTTATTCTTCTGTGACTCTCATACTTTCATATGTACTCTCTGCTTCCTGATGCTAAGATTTAAGTCTACGATCAGGCTGGACTGTCTTAACATTTGGCATTTTTCTTTTTTTTTTTTTTTAATTTGAGAATTTGGTCCCACTCCTGTCTAACTAAAACTATCTTGATCACTTCAGCAGTAATGCATCAAAACTGATCTCAGAACAAAGATTGCTGCAGGTTTACACTATCCTTTCCATTAACTTTTAATTAATTTAATTAATTAATTTAATTAACAATTAATTTAAAAGTGTATTCCAGCTGGAAAACTCTATGTATTTCCTTCATGGTCAAGTTTGTGGATGTGTGGTAGTTGAGGCAAGTTAGATTTGAAATGTCTGTTTTCTGTAGGTTGATTACTTTGAAAATAAGTGCAGCAGGTTTTTGTTTGATCTGGTGGCAGGAAGTTACCCAGGAAAGGAGACACACCTCAGAGAGAAACAAGTATGACTAAAAAAGCTATCATATGAATTTTATACATCTGTTACTTTCTACAAATCTACAGGATGTTTATTTGGATGTGAGTGAGGATGATCAACCTCACTCGCATTTTCCGGCAATGTTTACAAGCCACATCCTTTAGAACAAACCTGTAATGGTCACTGAATTCCAAAAAACAACATACCAATATTAGACAGATTTATCAGTTTGGTGTGAGTAAATTAATGGTACTGTAGTATTTTGTGGGGGGAGAGAATCTACTAAGTAGTGAGCATCCAGAGATGCGTCTTCAGTTTGCCAGCCTTAACTGCAGACTAAACAAATGCCCACTGTGCTGAACTACAGTGTTTTTCACTACACTGGTCTAATCCAAGACAATTGGGCTTAAGTTTGTTGGCAAACAGCAGTCCCTCAGAGAAGCCTGCACTTCTGTGATCAACGGTAAATGCAGGGACATTTGATTTCTCTGACAAACAGGTAAAGTGGTTACATTCATTTTGGTGGATAATTTCCAATGCTTTGCAAGGCAAAAGTCTCTTCCAAAACTAGTTTCTTACTGACAAGCTTGAGAGAGTGAAACAAGAAAAGTGACCGAGACAAAAGGTGTTTACTTCATTGGAGAAGTCACATTGCTAAATGCTAACCACAGTGGTTTTAGACAGAAACCACACATGTACAGATCTGGAGAATGTCACAATCTGGTATTGCTAAGAAGCCCATGTTCTGCTTTTGCAAAAGCCTGAACTATCAGTAGTATCAGTGCAGAGTCATAATTATAATTTCTCCAAAAATGCAGCTCTGGAGTAGCCTTAGTATGTACACACATACAAAGCAACAGCCATAAATGCGGATGAGAACTTTTAAGGGTTTTCATGTACTGAAACAAAAGGAAATGGCTCTTTGTAGAAGCAAGCCACACACGTCTGTGGACTTCACGCCTGTGTCCTCTGAACAACCTGAAATTTGTCTGCAATTTATGCACCATCTCTTAGCACATAACTTCCTTTTCCCCTTATACCAATTCTTTCGTGTTTTCCTCCCATAACAAATGCCAAATCCAAACTGTGAGAGTACAGAAGATAGAAAACCATGAACTTAAGATGTGGAAGGAGCGAAAGCAAGTTATGTTTCCACTGGGGGGGTCAGCACTTACAAATTTAGTGACTAACCATTTAAGCCCAAGTCTAGCTCTGTTCATCCAAATTCTACCAGGAGCAGCTGACATAAAAGAGCTGCACTGGACCACAGTAAGGGAAACATGGCCTGGTAGCCTCTCTCAGAAGCAGCTTAGCATCTTTTCTTACAGAATGATGTACCCCTAGCATGACTACCCAACTTCTAGCATGGCTGTGGAAAAGGTATGGCTTAATTGGCTCGTTTTCATGTGTTGGGATGCGATTCCATCATACCCTCTTCATGAGCAAAGCTGGTTTAAGAAGTTGTCTATTCTCCCACTAGCCATTCGTTCCTAGTGGTGTGTCATAGCTTGCCACTGCTCCAGCAGTGCTGATGCAGATGTTTCAAAAGCCATACTGTAAACTGGATCACTGAAGTAGAGTTAAAAGAGAGGTTAAGAAAAAAAGATCAGTTCACTGATCTAGTTTATAGGCCCACAGAGAGATGCATCAGCACAACTGAAGGGATTAAACCAAGGCACTGACAGGAGTCTTTCAAATTGACTTTGCTGATGGAGAAAATTTAAGAGGGAACTATACCTGCATACCAAGACTGAGGAGGAGAGGAGGAGCTGTACCTGGCATACTCTAGCATTTAAAACAGTTATTCTACTTTTCACCTCTCCCCAACCCTCCACCCACACAGTCCC
>NW_010530109.1:25103-26623 GCF_000687285.1 Phaethon lepturus | reverse complement strand
CTGAACTCCTGCTCCCACATTGTGGTTCTTGCCTCAGCTTTAGTAACGGAGGAACATGTTTTTACTTTCTTAACATATTAATGACAAGACCTGCAGCTGGAAAACAAAGCATTTACATACAGCATCTCTGCTCAGGTGGAATACCATGCAGAGGCATAAATCTCTACCCATCGGTTACGTAGCACAGTAGGTATATTTATCTTGAGTCCCTCTTTTCAATAAAATGGGAGTGGCACCATCTTGTAGAAGGGATGTTGGTTGGGGAAGCAGGTTATCAAACAGCTGTGCTCTGACTGAAATCATGGAAGTATCCTCAGAAACACACCTAAATGAAATCTTCTATGTTAGGCAGAGGAAAGTTGTTCTTGGAGCTTGTGAGTTCCTCCAAACCCTGAGATGGGGTTACAGCTCCCATTATGCATGGTTAGAGACATCACATTCCTGATCTGACTTATTAAGAATAATGGCCCAGAGCTCTTTACCTCCAAGGAATTCTAATATAATAATCTCTGTCATCTAAATGAAAGCACAATGCTAAGCAACAGGCATTTTTTAGTTCAGTATATCCTCTTCCTAGCCTTGTTTCCTCTAGCCCTGTTCTCTTGCTGCTCACTATTTTCTATTTATCTTTAAATTTGGAGAAAGCTGACATCCAACACCATTATACAAAGGGGCCAATGGGAATACAAGCCATCCAGCACAAGTATCTTTGCCTCCAAACTGAGATTTCTGCCTTGGGCCTACCCAGACTTGCCCAAAATGCCAGCAAAACACATCCTATTACCTGCCTTAAATAAGGACGGCAACTCTTTGCTGCAGAAAACAAACTGAGCATTTTCACACAACCTTATGTCTTAGCTCCTTCAGTGATAATTCAGCAGGTACAATGTGTGTAATTTTAGACTTGTCTGTCCTGGCCTCACAGCCCCCTGGTTCAACAATTGCTAAGGATTCTTTATTAACATCTCAGATACCTCCTTCTTGCTTTCTCAGAGAGGGTAAGTGCTTCAGATTCCTGCGTTGAGAAGGGCTTGGGCACATTCTTCTTACTCAGCAGCGGATATGCTGAAAGGAGAGTAACATCCCTCCCCAGCCCCTCTGTCGCCTTGCACCTGTCATGCTTGTGATACTCAGGTAGCACACATACTTGCCAGGCTTGGATCAGATACTGAAAAGGAAAAAATACTTTTAAAAGATTGACAAATCCATATAAATGCTGTTTAATTCATCCTGATAAGGTAGGGCTGTGGAGAGCTTTATGCCACCTTTGCTTTTCTTTTCCTTTCCTACGTCTCATTCTGGGCCATGTTTTCACAGAACCAAGAATTCAGTAGCAGGGTGACTATGCTGTTTAGAAAACAGGACTAAGTTCAGAGTATACATAAAGGTAATAGTGTTTAGCTACTTCACATTTTTTTATTGTTTTAATTGCTTTTCAGCATCGGTCACCTTTATGGACCTCTAAACAAAAGGCATCTGATGGGGTGTTCGCTTGCTTCCCTCTTCCTTTCCCCAAGCAT
>NW_010530109.1:20094-25072 GCF_000687285.1 Phaethon lepturus | reverse complement strand
AGGAATTTAGTCTCCTTGTATTTTTTTTCGCCCTACAAAAACATGAGAGCACCCCTACTTTCAGCTTGCTGCCTTTCCTGAGGTTGCTGTGTGAGCTTTTGCTGCATTAATGGTGCCTCTAAGCTTACCTCATGTTTGCTGTTTGGTTTAGGGCTCAGCCTGCAATAGTAATCAAGGCCAAATATTTGCTCAAATGAAGTGGCTCTGTGGTTTTCATTCCAAGGAACTGGCTGAGGACAAAGTGAAACTAGCTTGAAATATTCTAGTATGCCCAAGAGATGCTAGGAACAAGGGATTTTTCCAGTGCTGTAGAAAGTCATCCAGATTCTCATTGTAGCTTTGTTGTGGGAACTGCAGGGGAACTAACTCGTTTATAGCCTGCCACAATTAAAGACACCACTTTTGTCTGCCAGAAACCAAAGTCAGTCCGGTCAAAGCCAAACTTTGGGACCATTCTTTCAGGCTACAACCAGAAAGAAGACTCAATGTGACGTTACGCAAGCATTCATTCTCCCTCTTCTGAAGGACTGAAGCCCACATTTTTCTGATAAGAGGAGGCTACATCCTTTGTGCTTGCAAGTCAGCGGCAGGTCTTATAAACACACCCACAGATTCTCAGCGTAACATATTGCAAGCTCTGTGCATCTGGAGCCAGTGCATGCTTTGCTCAACAACCCCCCTTTCATTTCTGCCAAGATTCCCTCCCACATTTGGGACTTTTTTCCTGCTCCCTTGAGAGCCTCCTCAATTCTCCCAGCTCCTCCAGCCTCCCACTGTCAGCATGGACTGTTCTGTATAGCTTTGCCAGTCTGCTCTGCCTTCAGAAACATATGGGCCAGTGCAGGAAGCTGGGCACAAAGATCCCTGCATTGCCCTTATTCTCAGCCCCGTGTTTGGGTCAGCTGGGTGGACCAGAAGACTGAACTGACAGCACTGGCACAGAAGGCAGAAAATTAGCCAGGACTTACTGAGGAATTAGCTTTGTAGGATGTGAGAAAATACAGACAGAGATACATGAGGTGCCATCGCTGTGGGAAACTACCTTTTATCTGTGCTGCAGATGAGCTCCTTTTAATACAGTCACCTTCTTTCACATTTATCAGAGCATCATTTCCTGGAATTACTCTGGAACAAAGAAGGTAACTCACTGGGCATCCTACATGTTTGCATAACACACAATTCCTGTCAAAAATCAATACCTCACTGAGGAGTAGCAGGCTACTGAGCTGCCCATCTGCAGGCTAGCACCTGCTCTGCAATATTTCTCAGCTATCAAGAGACGGGAAAGCATTAGAGAAACCAAACCCACAGGACAGAGGTGCTCCACGGCTTCTTGTGAAATTGCTTTACGTGAGTAGCAGCCTGTGTTAGGCTGCGATGGAAGGAGTCCTGCAGGCATCACTGCCTTCTGCACTGCCTCAGAAAAAAAAAAAAGAAGTTAAAAGGGGTTTTTTTGTGGAAGAGAATATTTGAACTTTGAGTTACAGACCCAAGTGTGATACAAATCTAAAGCACAAAATAAGAAGATACATCTGCTGCTCTCTTCTACGTAGTGGGTCAAGGCATTCAATCCGCAGTAAATCCTGTCCACTCCCTCCTTGTCTTTTCTGTTTACACATGCAGTAAAAGCGCCCTTAAACCTCTTGCTGCTCCACCATTCTCCTGATTACAACTGCATCTAACACTGAACTTGAAACACACACCTGTACATAAGCTTGTGGCTAATTGCAAGACAGCACAGAGGCCTATAATTCTTTGACTCTTTATAGAGGAATGTACATGTATAAAAGCCTTTTGAATTTTCATAAGCCACCCCTTAGATGTGGGATAGCAAAATACAAAAAGATGAAAACAAGATGCTCACCCGATGATTCAGCTTTCCTGCGAAGTTTCTTCTAGCAGCCATCATAACCCTGAAAATAATCATCCCAGCCCCTTTTTCCTGTGGGCTAAAAACACATCAGCAATAAGGATCATAATTTAAGTTTTTTTGTTCCCACTAGGAAGCCATGAGAAAGAGCTTTGCATAACATAGAGAAAAAAGAATTATATGCAGGAAAAGAAGGTATGCGTATATTGGTGTTTTGGTTTTTTTTTACTTAAGGAATGCCAAATCAGGTTTGGCTTTGCTAGGGGACATACCAGCTGTCTTCAAGCTCATTTTGTTAGGATTTCTCCTGTACCTTAATTGAGAAAGCAGGGTGTGGAAGTTTCAACAAAGGCTGCCCTTTGTAGTGTGTTAATTAGGCACAGGAGTTAACAAAACCCCTCAGTTATAAACAATTACCTTTCCCCAGGCTTACTTTCATTTTCATGCTACCATGTTTTTGCTAATTTTCTATTAAGTTTTCCAGAGTGGACAAGACTAATTTCTAAAATTAGTCTTCTAATTAGCAAAGAAAAGAAAAAAAAAACCCCAAGCAGGCAAATATGTAAAGCAGGAGGAAAAAAAAGGTATAATTAGAAGCACTTAAAGATGCCTTTTTTGGTGCTTCTTCAGGATACAGGAGCCCAAGGTCTTTTGATCACTGTAAAGTCTCCTTTAAAAATGAAAATCTAGATTGTGGTCCTCTGGAAGTGAGTCTGGGTGTAAATGCCTGGGGATAGGAAAGAATCTGACCTGGGTTCATGTGCCCTGAAATGGGCGCTGCCCTCACCCCCACAGGAGGAGGAAACAGAGGAAAGTGAGAGGGGCTGCGAGCTGTAACTCCTCCAGACCCCCTCCATCTATTCCATTTGCAAAGCAAAGTTTTCTTTTAAAAAGAGGGCCCTGCTTGGCCCCCAGGACATCTTTTTGCCTGCTGGTGTCCTGGCTGGCTGCTGAGCGTGCACTCAGACCCAGAGACACACAACAGCTGGGAAGGGAGAGGCCTCTGCCCTCCTCCCTGCCAAGGCTACACTTCATCCCGATGGCAATGACCTCACTCTTGGCACCGAGCTGTCCCGCCGGGGAGCGCCAGCCACCCTGGCACTGGTACCACTCCTCCTCCCTCCGCCTCGGGGCAACGGAAGGAAGAAACCCAGGGGCTTGGGGCAGTCCTTCTGCCTTGAAAAGAGGCGATCCCAGTGATGGAAAACTGTACTGTAAGGACAACTGCCATCTTAATGCTAAATGTTTTACACCCTGCATTGGCATGAAACCTTTCACACTGCTGCTCTGTAATCTTGTTCTCTGTTGGATTTCTGGAGGAAGGTCGAAGGATACTCCCCACAGTATCAGGAGAAGCACGTTATGATTCAGTCTCCAGTCAGTGTCACGCCTCTTTTGTCGCCTGTGATAGTGCTGTTTGCCCAAGACCTTTACAATGTGGAAGGCACCCAGATATTCAAGCATAGATGAGGGGCTACAACTGTGTTCCCTGAAGGCTGCCTTTGCGTCCAAGGAGCTGCCCAGAAAGCAGGGAAGCAGTGTTTATGTGGGATTGGGGGAAGAGTAGCTCAAGCTACAGTCCCAACAGGGTCTGTGTCTCCTGGCCTGCCAGCAGACCTGGAAAAGACTGTCTGGGGGGAAACTTATAATTCTTAGTGGCAGCTTCCCAAGCATAGCAGTTCTCATTGGGAACAACCTTGCCTCTCCTCTCTGGAAGAGACGGAGGATAGTCTAGTGAAGATATCTAGTGAAGACAGGCGTTCCCCCCTTCATTGCTGCATGTCAAACCACAGTCGACTTCTTTCTCACAGTGTTGCAGTAGCATAGACTGACTCTCAAGCCAAGATCAGCTCCTGTTGCTTTCCCCAAAGCGCTTTCAAGCTCAAACAGACCAGACAAACTCAGTGTGAGAGAGCAATGAGAAGTGAAGAAAGGCTGGCCCAAATGCTTGCAGCAGATCCCAGGCAGGACCTGGGGTACAAGATACCACCCTGACTGACCAGGCAACTCAGAGAACCAAGGACCCCATGGCAGCACAGAGCTGTTTCACGTACGATGGAAAATGTTTAAACTGCTGTAGTTGGGGCCCACAGGAAACTTTTGGGAAGTGTGTGCTAGGTCTAAGACAGGAACCAAGAGCCAGTGTTTAAAATATGCACTGACAATGAATTGCTTCATTACTTAGAGAAAAATTGAGAAGGGGGGAAGGAGTAAAACTCAGCCACATCAGGAAACAGGCAAATAATTGTCTGACGGATACACCAGGTCTCCTGACTGCTGGTCTAGGTCTTTGCTGCTGCTTAACCCACAATGTCTTCCTCATCATGATAAGCTTCTCCTTCCAGGAGACAGCAAGGTCTCCTCTGCATTTAGGTATTCCCCATGGGAATGCACAGCGTCTCAGAAAAGGCAATAGGCTCTCAGAAGATCATTTTCCTAGAGAGAAAAGATGGGGGGAAGGTGGCCATCTGAAGGCTCACAAGCTAAGCGTAAGACCCTGAGGACAGCTTCCTCCGTCAACACCAACAGCAGGGCCTGCACGGCACAGCTAAGTCTCCCCCGCGGCGTGCCCCCATGTGCCTCAGGTCCCCGGGGCTGGGTGCAGGGGGCCCCGCAAGAGAAGAGCCGCAGCCACGCTATGGGATTAGGGCCAAGCTCAGCAAGGTGGTGCGATCTCTGCCTACATGCTGGTCAGCACAGCTCCTTCCCCGTCGTGCAGTCCCCTGCCTGGGTTTATCCGCTCCGGTGGGATCTCCCACCCTGGAGAAGCAGCAAGCAGAAACGTCTTGCATAGGGCTGCTTACTGTTTCTGCTAGTGTCTTGTTTTGCCCTGTTTCTCTTTCTCCTCCTACACCTTCCCCTGTACATACACTCTCAACTGAAGAGTGAAAGTGCCACCCTTCACACTAAGGAAACTTCCGGCCCATGAGCTGCTGGAGAAAGGCACACAGACAGGTGAGCCGCAGCCCCCCTCCCACAGCCCTTTGTAAAGCGAGCGAATCGGCTCAGGCTGGCGGCTTTCCACGCTCTGCGCGGTCCCAGGCGGGCAGCCCCGCAGGGCAGAGCGCCTGGCGAAACTGCACCTCGTGGCCTGGGCTCGCACAGCCG
>NW_010530109.1:19679-20063 GCF_000687285.1 Phaethon lepturus | reverse complement strand
ACCGCTGCCCTTCTGGAGCTGGCGCGGGGCGGGGGGCGCTGGAAGCCGCCGGCAGGAAGAGCCTGACCTGGGAAGGCGCCCGATCTCGCACAGAGCGCGGCAGGTAACGATCATACAACTATTTATGGCTCTTTTTCGTTGCGACAACCACAGCCTTATATGGGCAAGAGCGCTCCTTCTGGAGCTGGCGCGGGGCGGGGGGCGCTGGAAGCCGCCGGCAGGAAGAGCCTGACCTGGGAAGGCGCCCGATCTCGCACAGAGCGCGGCAGGTAACGATCATACAACTATTTATGGCTCTTTTTCGTTGCGACAACCACAGCCTTATATGGGCAAGAGCGCTCCACTCGAGGCAGAGCCGCGGGGGGGGGGCCCCCGGGGGCACTA
>NW_010530109.1:17771-19642 GCF_000687285.1 Phaethon lepturus | reverse complement strand
CCGGGAAAGACCCTGGGAACCCTCGCTGAATCCAGCTGTTTAAATTTCAAACTACAGAACGACCCGGCTGCCCTCCCCTTCTCCCCCATACTTCCTACTAGCTGGAGCTGTGGTGAAGCAGAAACGTCTGCGTTTGCAACGCTGTGTCTGGGAGCGCTGGGCTGGAGAGTCCCCCGCATCCGATGTGGGAAACCTATTCCCATCTGGTTGCGATAGTACTGAGAACCGGAAGAAAAAAAAAAGAAAGGAAAAACAAACAACTCTCCCCTCGGCCCCCCCAGCGTTGCTTGTCAGACACCAGCGAGTGTGTGAAAGGCTGCAGCTGGCAAATATGGTGCACAAACTGCGTTGCAGATCCTTTTGCCCCTGGATGTGTTTCGGACCCCCCCGCCAGCATCTCTGGCTGAGCTGCCCAGTGTGTGCGTTGGGTTCTTACATGTTTCAACCCCGTCCAATCCACCCAGCTGAACTATGCTGGCAACTGGTTACAAATAAAACCGAACATAAACATGCTAAAAATGTCACTCTCATCAGATAAAGTTGCTATGCACATAAAATTCTTGACACAAGTTCATTAAACCAAGGACATGAAATGTTAAGCCATATGCATACGGTGGCTGGGATGGGGAGGGAGGTACAGTGAACAGGGATTCAGGCTGTAACTCTGTTTTTGGACCTGCTGGCAGCCCGTAAGACATCACCCTGGTGTGACTCAATTTCTCCCAGTGGGAGGGGAAAAAACCCCCCCAAAAAACCCCACACAACAGAGATGTCACAGCACCCACCTCATTCTGCAAACACTGGCATGTTTGGGAAAGACAGGCGGGAGGCAGGGGTTAGCCACGCTGCTTGCGAGCCGCGGAAGGATGGCCTTTCAGCAGACAAAGCATACGCTGACCACCAGCCCTCAGGAATCTTTACCAAAACCAGTCATATTTAGCACTCTAGGAGGCAGTTATCTCTGTTTTATAAGTGAGGAAACAGGCACCGAGAACTTCCTCTATAATATACTTCTTGTAGCCATGGCTATGCTCAACTCTCAGCAATGCGGGGTTGAGTGGGCTAGATGCCACCACATGAGCTTGCCAGTTCTCAGACACTGTGGCTTGCACAGAGATACATGACCTGCCAGATGTAATGATCTTCCCTACCATGTACTGAGTTTTTATAGTTCTCAAGCCACATATTTTAAGAGCCAAGGGGGGCAGGAGCTGTGGGAGTGGGAGTGGTTTCAGGTGACACCCCCCCACCTCCTGAGCTTACCACAACAGCCACCCTTTAACCGCTTGCAGGCTGTCTGTCGCTCAAGGAAGAGCAGCTGCGCACCCCTTCCCCCAGGATGAGTGACGTGGGTTAGGTTAACCTACAAGGGTGGAACATCATGTTCCTCCTCAGCCTCACAAGGGTCAGGGTTGGGGCTTGACGACTGTGCGAAGCCAACCCAAGTCTGAGCAGCCCCCAGACGAAGGAGTCCTGTTCCCCTCCCTCCTCCGATCTTCACACTCCCACTGCCAGTCCCAGATGACAGAGCCAGCTGATCCAGCTGGAAACGAACTTGAACTAAAAGAGAGAAAGATGTTTCCAGCTTGGTCGTTTTCTTGGTCCATTTGACTACCGGGGTGCTAGAGAAGCATTGTAAATGCACAGGCATGGGCAGCCAGACATAAGCTGGTCAGAAACTATGAGGGAATTCAGCCCAGGAGAGGCCAGAAAGCCTCCTTTCCAGTGATGTTGTGCATGAATTTACTCCAGCTGTGTGGCTGGTCACAGGGGTTGTTACAGCATCCCACATGCAAGTGGGTGCAATCAGTATCTGAATTAAGGAACATCTGCTGCCAAACATGTAGGATTACCAAAATCACAGCGTCGTG
>NW_010530109.1:14848-17740 GCF_000687285.1 Phaethon lepturus | reverse complement strand
GTGGTTTAGGCAGTAACTTTGGAAGTCTCTGGTCCAACCACCTGCTCGGAGCAGGACCAGCCTGAAGGTTAGATCAAGGTGCTTAGGGCCATATCCAGACAGGTTTTGAAAACCTCTGAGGATGGCAAATCCACAGTCTCTGTTCTTGCCTCTTGTCCTTTCACTGAGCACCTCTGACAATCTGACTCTACCTTCTGCATAACCTCCATTTGGGTAGTAGAAGACAGCGGTTCGATAGCCCCCCTCACAGGCCATCTCCTCTCTGTGCAAACCGCCCCAGCTCCCTCAGCCCCTGCCCATGTGTCAGACGCTCCAGCCCGCTGGCCAACTTCATGCTCCTCGGCTGGAGTTGCTCCAGTTTGTTAATGTCCCTCTTGCAAATGCAAAGGACCATCGTGAAGCAGCCTGAGGAACCATCCTCCTGTCTCACCTCCTGGAGGAGAGCAGGTGTCTCTGCCTACTTGTGAAAGGACGAGTCTTTGCGAGTGCGTTTGTTGGGGTGTGCGTGCACAGTACCAGCCTGTGTTAGTGCAGGGACACAGGGTCACGCAGGGAGTCGGTGCATCTGCCTATCATGTAAATATTGGCTCAGAAGTTTAGGTCATAAAAATGGGTGCAAATTCCCTCAAGCCCGGGGAGCTGTGCTGGTTTCTGTGAGCGGAGCTGTACTGCATGTACGCGTGTGTGAATGCCTTATGTATGTGTAGCCAGGGATGTCTGTGCACCATCCCCCTTCTTCAGTGGCTCTGCGCCTTAGCAGGCAAAGATCCTCCTTCCCATTGTTATCAGACAAGATGTTTACAGTCAGGTCTAAATCTGGTCAGGTAGCTTCTCGATTACTCACCTCCCAGTTATTACTGTGCTTCAGTAACCCTGAAGCTTGGCGAGACAGGGTGTACCAGGCGGTAGCTAGGACTGGAAGACAACAGAAATCATGTTCTGCTCTGGTGATGTTGCCCAAGGGCAATGCATCACTGCCATGATGTCATAACTGTGAGGCACAACCTTCAGAGTGTAAAAATGAACACTCATTGCTCAGTGGGCCAGCAGGTCATATGAAAGGAGGCAAATGAGAAGGAAGACCTCAAAATTTTTACCTGCTTGCTGTCTTGGGGATAATGGTAGGCAAATGATGTGTAACTGCAGATCAGCAGTGCCTTTTGCAATATCAGGATTGCAGCGTGATGAGTGATCCCTCTGAAGTCTTCATAAGAGATGGGAAAGGGGGAAAGCTGAGAGGAGCTCCAGGCTGTGGGTGGGGGAAGGGCACCACAAGGGTATGAGACTCGGGTACGAGGCTGACAAATAGGCCATGGACGTGATCTGCAGGCGGGGAGGGAGCAGGAAGGCAGGGAGAGGGACAGGGCTCTGCACCGCCGGCTGAGTGTGCCGCTCGGCTCCCCCAGTCCACCTTACACAGCTGAAAGCCCCGTCAAGACAAGTCCCTGGAGGGGGGCTTGGGGCAGGTCACTGCAGGCCACACTCTGGTTCCTGCGGTGTAGACGGACTGGGCAGGGTAGGGCCAAGGCTGGACCGGTGGCTGCCCCAAGCTACAGAGGCTGCAGTAGAATGAGAAAGCCCGAGAGTGCTGGTTCTCAGCGGGTCACAGCCACTCCTCATTTTGCAGCAAGAACCGCCATCAAGCCTCTGTCAGAAGCAGCTTCGGTGCTGCAGCCCAGGGTGCCTGGACGTCTGACACAGAAGGAGAAGGGGTGTTGGGTAAAGGCCTCCTCTGTGTTCAGTTCCGGGTGGGGGCTGTGGGCTTATGAAGAGGAAGCGAAGGACAGGAATCACCAGCTGTTCATGTCACCCAGCTCCCTTTAGCCTGAGACAATTTGGGGACTGTCTTAGGTGGCATGAGAGCAAAAGGTGGTCAGGTGAGGTTTGAAACGCAGAGCTTGTTCCAGGGATCAGCATCTCCTTTTGAGACTATTTGGTCAATCTCAAAGCAAGGTAGGGAGGTAAAATACAAACTTGACTCACTTTCCCCATCTCCCAGTTCTACCTCTGGACCAGAGGGATGGGACCCATCTGGGATGGGACCCATCTGGGATGGGATGGGATGGGAGGGGAAGCCACATCTACACCACCACCACTGCTGGATATAGGTTAGAGGGTGCAAAATACATGCACAGCCACCATAAGCCATGGGACTTTCTTTTCTGCCCAGGGTGGCCCGTCCCTCCCAGCTCTGCAGCCTGGCATATCTCACCAGGCTTATCTGGTCGCGTGCTCTCCTCCCTCCCCAGCCGTACCCCCAGGGCCAGGTTTTCCTGCTTCACCCCAAATGCTTATTTTTATTATTTTAAAACAAACAGAGTTGTGTCTGTTTTGATTTCCAGAAGAAGGTTAGAGGGAGGTCAGAGCTGACATCTGGCCTGGAGATAACATTCCCGTCTAATTAGCAAGCCCTAAATAACGAGGGCCTTCCTGTCCCATCCCCCTGCCCTGGTGTGGGAGAGGGCAGAGCCAGCGGTGGCTGGGGCAGAAACAGGGCAGGAGAATGGCCCCATTAGGTGGCATTTTGTTTCCCAGTGCCCCCAGACCAAGCTTGAGGGGCTGCTGAGAGGCACCCACGGGTGACAGCCAGAGGCTGCCCCTCCTCCATCTCGGCATGGGCACCGCTGACAGGCGCCCAGCCGCCATGGACCCTTTTTCCAAGCCTTCGGCCTCAGCTTTCTGACGTGCCAAGGGTGCTGCCAGTCACACCCGGGGAGAGCCTGTTCACCCCTCGTGCAACGCGGAGGTTGTGGCTTTAAACACCCTGGGCGCTACCTGTAGTGCTGTAGGTGTGGCAAGAGGAGACACCGGGAGAGGTGATGTTGGTGGGAGGCACGGATGAGATGTGCGGTGGAGTCTCCCCCGGCATGGCCGGGCCGTCTGCTGCCCTCC
>NW_010530109.1:11779-14609 GCF_000687285.1 Phaethon lepturus | reverse complement strand
GCCGGGCCGACACGATGCAGCTGTTTGCGTGCAGCAGAACTGCAAAGGGGAAGCAGCCACGGCAGGAGCTGGCCTTGGCCGGGATGCTGGGCTGGGTGTGCCAGAAGGGCAGCAGTGCTGGGGAGACCCAGTTTGCCGGGGGCACCGACAATTTGTAGATGTATCCCCCCCGCCAGGAGCAGGGCACAGAGATGCTGGAATAAAGCCTGACTCAGCTGGGAGAGGGGCTCCCCGGCTGAATCACCCCGGGCTCTGCGCCTTCCCTGCGGCTCCCTCACCGTGGGCTGGCTTGCAAAAATCCCCATGAGATCACGGGCGCAGGCAAGCGTGGCAGGGGCCGAACCGCAGCCAGGCACCCTCCAGGTGAGATTACAACACCGGGCGCATCCGCTCCATGCAAAACCCTGACTGACACCCCTTAGCAGAGCCGGTGACACACCAACCTGCCTGCCCCGCCAGCCCCGTGGCCGGGGGATTTGCTGCCGGCAGCAGCCTGCTGATTCCTTGGAGGGGATGTGACCTTCATTCCCAGCCTCAAAATAAAACCCCATGGAGGGAAGGAAAATGGAGGCAGGGTAACAAGGCTTGAGATTTAACACCGGCAGAGCTTGAGTGCCATGCCCCCAGCTGCAAGCTGGAGAAGATGAGGTTGGAAAGCATGCCCTTCAGTCAACCATGTGCCGATGGCCACCATGGGCTGGGCACAGGCAGGCACAGCTTCGTGGGGGAGCAGCAGAACCTGGAGATGACAGCAGTCTAAGGAGTTTGCTTGCAGGCACGGCCACGCTGCTGGTTTCGGTACTGCAGGCTCCAGTGAGACCAGCCGTGGTGGGTCCCTCGTGTTCCTGCATCCTTTAATTCAAGGGTGCTGCAAGCTTCTGTGTTCTTGTGCAGTGCCAGACAGATTAAGAAAACCCCGAATGTGCTTCCTCTGAGTGTCACCAAGAAGACCCAAACTGAGAACAGAACTGGAGCCCAAGGCCAGGGCAAGGGGAACAGGAACTAAACTGGGCCCAGCCAGGTACAAGGGGGTTGGTGTGCTGGGCGACCGCATAGCTCAGCATTAGAAATGCAGTAGCAAGCATGAAAGCTTCAGCCTTTAATATTGCCCAAGCTCTAGTGAAAAGTCTCTGCGCTCCTGCCAGGATCTTACGGTGAAGCCCATGGGACCCGGCCTGGCTGGGAAGGGGAAGCTGGACCTCCTCAGGTGGCGACCTAACCTGAAAGAGCTAAGCTGAAGGATCAGGCCCTTGAGAGCAAACCGGGTGAGAGAAAGAGGAATGCGAGGGTTTTGTCTTGTAGCTTCCTGACAAAAACTGGCACGGCTGTAAACATGAGCACAGAACAATAAGGTCTCCTGTCCCAGCAGCTGCTAAAGCCGTCACCTGGGGAGCTTCCTGCAATCAGCCAGTGGAAGGACAAAAATGAGCTCCCACATGCTTTCCTGCAATTTGTCATATGCCTGATCTCTGCTCTGCTCGGTCCCTGCCACCCTCCCTTCCCCCAGAGCCGCCTGTCTCACGCTCCGGCAAGAGGATGTGGTTACGAAGACCAACTTCTGGTGAGGAGCAGGCTCATCGTTCAGCCTTGCTTCTCCAAGCAGCAAGAAGCTCTTTTCTTTACGACTTCTGAGTCACCCGATAGCCTCCCCGCAGACAGTACTTCCCCTGGACTGGTTCTGCCCGTGCCGCGTGGACTTCCCCCGTACCTGGGTCCGGGTGGCCCAGAGACACCCACAGTGCCCCGCAGGTCCTCTCTGCCTGCCACGCGTTGCAGCTCCAGGGCTTACAGTGCCCGAAGTGTTGGCATGATGCTGCTATCGGCTTCTTTTCAGACCATCATGCCTTTCCAAGGCATTAGGCCCTGGGTCTGAACACTGCCATGCTGGATCTCTCCTCGCGGGTGAGTATTTTTAGAAAGTTTTTGCTCAGACCATGCAGTCACTCCTGAGCTATGCCAGATGAAAAGAAAACAACCACTTTTGCCTCAACAATACAGGCATGGAACAAAAAGCCACTGCAAATGGGCTTTTTCAGCATCACTCAAAACTAGCTGAGCTTTGAAAGACGAAACTTTCAAAAGTCCAAAAAAAAAAAAAAAAAGGTTCCTAGTGAACAGAAAGGGCTTTGACAAATTCACTTTAAAAGCCAGATTAAAGCAAAACAATGTTGCATAAATACCGGCGGGCGTGCTGGAGCTTGCATGCAGTACGGCACTCCGTCTCCATCACGGCCACTGTGCTAGCCAGACCCGGGGCGTTCGTTGCCTGCTGGCTGCAGCGTGGCACGGCCCTGCGGTTAAAGCCACCCGTGAGGAAACGAGCCGCGCAGTCCCCACGCCCACGGCTACGGGCCCCGCGGGGAAGCGTTATTGCCTCACGATGGAGCATGAAAGCAACCTCATGGGATGCAGCTCCTCTCTGTCCCGAGGCCATGAAGCTACGCGTGCGGAGCCGGCCGGGACAAACACCCTCGTGCTGCTAGCTGTGTGGGACTGGCATGGAGGAGCTGCGGCCGCGCGGGTGGCCGGAGGTCACCATCGTTTCTGGAAACCACCGAAATCTCTGCTGCACAAGCAGGCTGGCTCCTGTCCTCTCCCGTCAGCAGCTACAGCTGCTGGGGACCTCTGTGAGCCCCAGAAGCTCCTGGCACTCTCCACAACAGAAAACAGGAATATGTGAGCGGGTAGACACGTATGTATATATACATGTGCAGGGACATCACTTCACAGAAGCTGCAGGCCACGGAGAAAACCCAGTCAATTTTAGTGCATTTTTGTTGTGACTGTTTGGGTTATGAGGGCCTAGGACGCAGATGCGGGCAGGCGAGAG
>NW_010530109.1:5694-11747 GCF_000687285.1 Phaethon lepturus | reverse complement strand
GGCCGCAGCTGCCATGCTCTCCCAGAGGGCATGAGCAGCTCCAGTGTCCCCTCCTCTGGCCTCTCCTCACAGGACCAGTTCCCCCATCTCACTGCCCAGCAGAGACCTCTTGCCACCAGGAAGGCAGCCGCAGGGTTTCTCCTCACTTCATCCCCCACTGGCATGTGGGGTGCCCCATTTTCAAACTCTCCCCAGAGGTCTCCAGTTGCCAGCCATTTGAATCCTCTGTAAGAAATTTGGGGCTTCTCCTGCTGCTCCTGCCTCCATCCTTCCCTGGATGCATGTTGAGGAAAAAAGCTACCAGGCATGGCTCGGCATAGCATTCCCCTCCGGCATCGCGCCCAGCCTGCGGCTACCCCTCTCGCCCTGAGTTGCAGCCTCTGGCTTTTTTCTGAGAAAGATTTTAAGAGGAAAAGTGTTGCTGAGGTTACAGAGCTGCAGAGGCAGAGAAACCACGAAGCTCCCAAGTGCACCCCATGTCCCTGAGAAGAGCAGCAGGAAGGCACCAGTGTGTTGATGGACTTGAGCCTGGGTCGGTTGCAGGGGTAGGTAACTAGACTGTGTAACAGGTGATCTAGTTTGGTTTTGGGCTGGAAGTCAAGCCTACAGTATTTTTATCTTATCTTTCTATTGCTTAGGATATTGCAGCTGGGCAGTTGTTATTCTTTAACTTGCAGGAAGCCAAAACTCACAGCAAGCACTTAACACAATTCAGCAGCAGTTTTGAACAACACTGAGCTTAACATTGCTCCTAACAGCCTTGCAGGGTTGGAGAATTTAATTGCCGATTCTGTCTGAATCCTATAATCACTTAGTTGAGAAAAATGAGGTGTTGGGAGGGAAAAGGTCAATGTGATTAACAAACTGGTAGGGCAAACAGCACGGCCGGGCTGGTGAAAGGCCCTGCATAGGGCAGCGTTAGTGGTGGATGTTTCCCTGTTGACATGGAGCTGGTCTTCGTTTTGTTCTTTGCACAGGAGGAATCATATCATACATTGATAAAGCAAAGGTTTTACTGTCAATGCTGGGTGGCTGGGCTGCTGAGACGAGACCTCACTGGAGCCAAACACGGCCAAATCTGTCCCCTTCAAAGCTGTAGAGGACCGCATATAGACATATAGACAACCCGCTGTGTGCTGCAAGCCAGGTGACCTGAATTTTCCATCCTCTACCAGCACTTGAAGCTGCTTTCGGCATAGTACCCCTAGCAGAGGAGGTAGCGCATCTCTCCCTCCTTGCAGGCATTTGCTGTGGCCCAGAGCAGTTGAAGGTTAATGTGGAGTTTAGCAGGCAGGCACAAACATCTCAGGGAAAGGAGCAGCTGGGGGAGGGCTTGAGGCAAGTGTAAAGCTAACAGAAACGAATGAAACAAATGGGAAACCTGCGCTTGCCTGGAATCGGGCGCCTTGGACAACGCTGTGAGGACAGAGGCACTGCGCCTGACCTTTGCAGGGGGGGATCTCGGTGTTGGGTTCAGAAAATACCTGCGGAGGGAGAAGCGGGTTTAGCTGAGCTTTGCTCCCCTTGGGAAGGCACTGACTGCCATGTCTTCTTAAAATACCAACAGTTAGAAGCTGAGAAAGCTGCTGTAATATAGGCAGGCTTGGGCAGGAGAGAGCAAATGCTTAACAGATCAGAGGAGCATTCGATGTACTTAACCCCAAACAGGAAAACCCACTGCATCCTTGCTGGAGTGAGCAGAGAGGAAACATTTTCCCAGTTGACATGGAAAAAGCAGCTGCTGCTGAGGAATTACCTGTTGCTTCAGGTCTCTTCTCTTGGGAAAGACCAGTATCACATTCAGGGAGCATGAAAATTGCTGTGCAACCCCTTAGTTCTTTAACCGCTACATAAATACACTGCTGGTAGAGCTTCCCGCTTGCACCTCCTCTGTTATTAACGGCAGCTGTGGGAATCCCTGAAGCCTCCCCCAGCATTCAGCAAACGAGGAGCTGAATTAAGATCCTGCTACAGAAAACATCCTTGTGCTTTGAGACCTGTCCTGTGGTGAAAACTGTGCAAAGTGCTCAGGGAATCTCAAGCTGCCCCCAAATCCCTCCTTCTTCTTTCCACGCATTACGCTGTTTCTGAAGGATTTCTACGGGGCATCACGTACGTGGGTCTTCAGCATTCATCTCAAAGAAACAGCTATGGCTTTCATGTAATGCACCCTAAAGCGTGCGGCCACTTTAATAGCTGAATGGCACCTTAGCTCCACTTTTCCTTAGAAGGAAGTGATAAAATAGCTAATTTATACTGCCCCTTAATTACACAATGCAAAGTCACTGTGTTTTTTCCTGTTCTGTAGGATGGTGAAGCATGAAAGTGGACTATTGTCGGGTACATGACGCTGTTCCCCTACTTTTCCTGCTCATGCAGGAAAATGGAGACAGTCTTTACTAGAAATGTTTACAGAGCAGGAACACTGAAACTGCAGGGCAAATTGCCTGGCCTGAAACATGAGCAGGACATGAGCAGTATAGCTTCTGTGGTCTCCCAAATAAAATAAAATAAAATGCCAGTTTTTACTGATCGTAACTGACCACCAGTTCTTTACCAAATTACATCCAAGTGACATCATCGCTAGCAGCATGCCGAGGGTGAGATCAGTCCAGCCCAGCCCAGATGGGGAGGCACCCATCCTGGCAGACCAGCACCACCTTGTGCTGCTGCCCAGGCCCCAGGGACAATGGAAGCAGATGGGAGCAGTGATGCCTGCAGCACTGCAGTTGCAGCAGGACACACAGGACCTGGATCGCCGTCACCCCCCTGCTCCTTCAAAGGTCGTAAATCATTGCAAAGGTGCAGAAAAAAAATTGCCTCGAAGCTTGTAACAACCAATGCCAGTGAGGCAAAATGGAGCAGAGCCAAAGCAGAGTTAAGAGTGATTGAAGGAAACAGAAGCTGGGAAGGAAAAAGAAAAAAAATAAGCAGCTTGTACATGGTTATTAAGCACTTACAATGTTCTCGTGCAGCTTAGATAAGCAAACTGGAATTAAGCACTACAGTAGGCATCAGCCCTGGCACTGTACTCTGCCTACAAGTGCACGAGGAGGCTGGGAGCACTTAGAAGCCAGGTTGACTGGAAACAGGTGTACGGGGGGAGGAGGAAGAAGAGATGGGAAGGGCTGAAGGCTGCTCTCGATACGAGCACACAACTGCCTCCCTTAGTCTAAAGGTCAGGGCAATTAAAGTCAAAAGACTGCCTTTTGGCAGGGCTCACCTGCGTGAGCAGATTTAATCATTCACCCATGGGAGAGGGAGGCTCTCGGGCAGGAAAGGAGCGAGGAAAGCACAGGGGCAGCGAGCACAGCTCAGGTTCCCTGTGCGCAACGAGCTGCTATTCCTCTGCGCACAGGAGGAGAGTCCTTCTTGCGGTGTCCTGGATCCAGCAGCACCTAAAGGGGGTCCTAGAAGCAGCACCAATAGCCCCATGAAAGTAGTCCACTTGTTTGTTTTTCAGCATATTACCTTTTAGCAGGGATCAAGTCATAACCTGTGCTCTCCCAGCCCATCGTTAGAAATCAGCCACTGTGCTGCTGATACTCCCTCTCACCTCCCTGGACAGACAAGGGACTTCCCTCTGATTTCTGAGAATCAAGTTTTATTCTCCAGCTAGACAGCAGCAAACGATAAAGTTCTCTTTATTACAGACCTACAAATGGAGATCCATAAAATACTCTTATAAAATTATGATGGGAGCCCATGGATTTTTGGAGGGGTTGCACCTGTCCCAGTGACACGAGGACAGATGGACAAAGAGACAGGTTTCACAGACAAGGCAGAGGCATTCTCAGCTTTAAACAAACCCACCCAGGGCAGGTATGTACCCACATCTTGAAGGGAGCAGCTGCCCTCTGCTCTGGGCTATCAGATGCTAGGCAAAGAGAAAAACATTCCTCCTCTTAACAGCAGCAGCTCCGCACGTCAGCTCTTTGCTGATAAACACAAGGCTCCTAATTCCCGCCGCATTCCCCATTCTGAGAATATGCAGCCCTGCTCCTCAGCGCCCTTTACAACCACTGCTGCTCAAGAGAAGGGGGAGTGGGAGGGAAGGATTACAACACTGTCCATCTCCTAAAAACCCCAAACCAGAAGAAAACCCCAGGTTGTACAAGGCAGGCAGTTCACGTGCCCTTCAGCTCTCCCAGGCAAGGAATGCACAACGTGGACGTGTCCAGAGGCAGAGGTACAGCCACCTTTTTACTTCAGGCTCCGATGAGTTTCTTGAGGAATGCCTCCAGCTGATCCTCATCCTTTATCCCCACAAACTTATCCACGACATCTCCGTTCTTCATAGCCAGCACAGTTGGCACTGCTGACACCTAGGGGCAAGAGAAACAGGGAGACGCAGGTGAGCAGAGGCTGCAGAGAGCCCAGCTGCACCCCGGCCCCAAATGGAGCCTCTACAGAAGTTGTAGCTACAAGGGAGCTGAGCGTACACTGCACAAGGGTAACACATCCACTCGCAAAATGCAGGCCAGATGAGGTCCACGTTCCTCCTCTCCCGTGGCCTCATCTCTGCACTGACTTAGATCGCACTGCTTAAGTCAAGGCTGAGCAGCTTTTTGAGTATAAATAAGACCCAAAATTTTAAAGACAAAACCAAAGCTAATATAAAAAACAAGAAGGCAAAGCTTTTTCCTCCCTCTCCGGTACAAATTCCTCTCTCCTTCCCTTTTGTCTTATCAGAAGCAAACAAACCCAGCCTTTTACCAGCACACCGCTCAGACATGATGACCTTTGGACATTTTATGGCCAGGATGGTATCAGACTGGACATGTGTTCTTCTCCAGACAGGACTGGAGGTGGAGGAGGGTGCCTCCCCACATAACTGCACAGGCAGATTTCCTCCTCCATCCTACCACTGTAATGACGAACCCCTCCAACCCATCTTTCCTTTTCCGCTCCTGTTTTCAGTGGTTTAGCTGGTCACACACCAGTGGCTGTCAATTGCGGATCCCTGACAATGAGGTAAGAAATCAAAAAGTCCCTCTGACCAGAGCCAGCAGGCAGCTGTGCTGCTCTGGGTGCTGCTTTTTTAGCCCAGAACAAAGTTTTCTGGGAGTTATCCAAGAGAACAGCAGTGGAAATGACAACGCTCCCCAGGGACTTGCCAGCTGACTGGTGACAGAAGAGACCCTGGGGACACGATCAAGAGAAGGAGCAACCACAGCTCGGAGAGCTGCAGCGGCGGAGAGATCTGGTCGTGTTTCTGACCCTACAGCTTCAGCACTCTTATCTCAGCAAAGCCTGCCCCCCGCTCCCCCCAAAACACGTACTGTCCTTATCTCGCCTGCTGCCTCCCCGCCAGCCTGCAGGGCCTTCCCGCGTGTGCTGCCAGCCCCAAGGATCTGCAAATCCTTCCTCGGGAAACCTGCCAGAGGGCTGGCTTTTCTCCCATCGGGAGCCTGAGATGAAAGGGACATTTTGTGCTTCCCTTCCCACCCAGTCCCAGCTGGCCAGTCCAGCATGGCTCCCCGCAGTCTGTCCTGCGGGGCTTGTGCAGTCTCATCCGAAGGGATGGGAGCGCCAGGGCTGCTGCAACGCATGATCTTCAGCTCCTCCTAGTGACTAGCAGGAGCAGATCCAGAAGGCTCAGGCCCCAGCACCGGCGAAGGTGCCAACATGTTCCCTTGTGATTTTAGGGACGAGAAAGGACAGTATCAGCACTGCACTCACCTGGTCTCTCCCTCCTGAGAAGGGCAAAGCTCCACCGAGCCTCCTTCTGGCTTGCAAAGTGGGTTAATAACAAGCAGAGTTGCCCCAGCTCCATTCAAAAAAACCAGCATGCCCAACCAGCAACAGCAAGCATCAAGCCATTATGGCCTGCGTGAGGAACGGGCGACTCTTCGAAGCGGCTACAGAGGAGCGGCTAACGCAGAGTTACAGGGCTCCGCGTGCTGACCAAGCACACCCATGAGCTTCACGCAGCCTCGATCTCTCCATCTCTTCCCCTTTTCATGCTGGTGAGCAAACCGTGAGAATGGGTGGCAGGTCTGGGGCTGGTGCTGCAGAGCTGGGTGAGAACCAGGGGCACTGAGCAACTTGCC
>NW_010530109.1:4784-5601 GCF_000687285.1 Phaethon lepturus | reverse complement strand
TCTGACAGCTTCCTTCCTGCTAGCTGCAGCAAGGGCAGCCCGTTAACAGAGCACGTACTTCGTCTTGCTGCTTGAGAAGCAAATGTCATGGGAATTTCTAGAATGCAAAGATGGGGCCTCCCCCCCTCCTTTTTTTTTTTTTTTCTTTCTTTTGGGTCCCATCTGCATTGAACATAAACAAACCCTCCTCCTCCCACAAGAGCATTTACAGAGAAAAAAATCAGGCTGCTTTTGATCAGTGCTGACCACACAGATAAATAAATAAACTCTGCTATCTGGGCTATTCCTTGCAGCACCGATACTGAGGGAATTCTCTCCCATGTGAAACTGGGATTTTTATACAAGCTCAGATGCCACAGCACAGAGCAGGGGTAAGGATTTCATCGAGGCTTCAGAGGCGTAACACAGGACCAAGCTCTGCTGATGAACAACCGTCCCTGTAACCAGCAGCTCTCCCAAGCTGCCCACCCCCAGCAGCCGGGGAAGGGGCTGCCCTTTCCCAGTGGCCACATGCACAGGCAATGGGCCAACGCAAGAGATGAATCTAAAGAATTTTAAGATGGCAGATTAAACAAAAGTATTCCTTCTCCCTTTCTGCTTTCGGGGCGAGAGGTCAGGAACGGGCTGGAGCAACAGAGAGGCCACAACCAGAGATGAAAGGTGTTAGATAAAAGGAGGAATCCCCAGAGAAAGAACTTTTGTGCTGGGCATAACCGGATGGGGAAGGGTGCCGGGGACGTTTCTAGCCGCAGGAAACGTGTCCCCGCTTCGTGCTAAGCCGGGACAGCTGGGAGCCAAGGGAAGACGGCAGCATGTG
>NW_010530109.1:264-4762 GCF_000687285.1 Phaethon lepturus | reverse complement strand
CTTCCAGGGGTTCTCTCCCCCTTGCCCTGCCTCCCCCCTGCACCAAGGAGGCTGCTGAAGAGGAGATTGTGCAATCGGGCGGCAAGCTGGGGGCTGCGTGCATGGGCAGCGGAATAAACATGGATGGAAGGAGACTTCCTGGCAGCGAGTGGAGGAGTTGTGGGGGTGGCATGGACACTGAAAACCCCTGAAACAAAAAGCATCTCAGCCTACAGACAGCTGATCCACAATGGAATGGTTTTAAAACAAATAAATCTTTCCTGATCCCTTCTCAAATATCACCTTTGGTTTCCCTGATCTCTCACAAACACTACCTTTGGTCCCTCTTTTATCTCGACTTGGTGTCTTCACATCAGCCCTTACACTCACATCTCCTTAAGTGGCAACCTCCCAGAAGACAAAGCAAAACCAAGCACATGTTCAGCACATGAACAACACTTCTCCCTTGAAAAGGATGCCCCAACCTGTGCAGATCAAAGCAAAAAATTCTCCTTTACCCCCACCCATTTGCAGCTATCCTACTCACAGACACTGACTAGGGATGGGGTTTTAGCCACGGGGTAACAGTCAAGACCAGACACACACACCACTCAGAGCAGAGGACACAGCAGCGATCCCCCGGCCCTCCTGCAAAACAAAAACTTCATTATGTTTGTATATAACACTCCCGAATGAATTGCTGGAAGCTGGTCCTTGCCTGCAGCCTCATTCCTGCCTGCACCTATGCCACCAGGGCTGCAAGACAGGCAGACCCTGCAGACAATTGGGTGTACACGGCAGGCTGTGCAGCTGCTCACTCATCATCGGGTGGGGAAGCACATGCAACGTGTCATCAAACCTGCACAACTCAGGAACTGTCAGCCTCTTTTTAAAGATCTTTCTTCACACACACACACAGTTTGCCATTTTCCAGTCATCTCAGATTATCCTCTTGTAATCCCAGCCAATTCGATCTACTGGAAGGCTTGGAAGAATTAAGCTAATAATGTCTATTCTCTTCTCATTTCCCCTTAGGGTGGTTGCTACCAGAGCCTTGCCTGCATCTATTAGGATTTATGCACTTTCTGACCACTACTGAAACAACCTCACTCTCTTCAACTTCTTCTCACCAGCACTCTCAAGCTACGCAGCATTCGAGCTTGCAACACACAGCCCTGCACAGGAGCCAGCAGCCATCTTCCCTGGCCTGGGGTGTATCTGCCAGCACACCACCACCAAGGAGAACATCAGAGGCTCTCATGCTCAGCTTGTGGAAGCTTCAAATCATGTTTGTGGCCGCCAGCTGGGTGGACATGCCAGAAAGGTCTCCTTGGGAAAGAGGGGGAGGGAACAAGCCGTTTCCACTTCCTTCTCTTTCTGGCTTGGCACGGTACGGGAACAGCACAGAGCATCTCCTCCAGGCTCAACAAAATGACAGCTTGCTCAGGAGATGGTTCACACTTTTCTGGGCAACTTGAGGAGCCTCCTGTGCTAGCCTCCACCCTGGGAGCAGGACTTCATCTGCAGAGGAGGAGCAGCTCCATCTGCATCATAAGCAAGCGAACATTAAGTACTTTCTTCCCTGTAAAACACAACAGCAGGGTGCCCCGACTTGTAGACCACTTCGTTGTTTACAAGGAGAGATAATGGGGGTGAGCACAGCCATCAGAGGGATTTTTACATTTCTTAAACTCCCTAATCACTGACACAGGGAAAAGTTAAATCACATAAACAAAGGCTGTGGCCTTCTCCAGTCACTCTGCTTCTTCCTGGGAGCAAGGCAGCCCAGGGAACACAGGTAACACTAGTGTAAGCACCAAGGTTCGTACTTGTCAAGGGTGGGACATGCACTCCTGTTGCCCGTGTGCTCTCCAACCTGGCTTACACCTCTCCAGACAAAACCCACGGTGCCTCCTTGTGCTGCAGCTTAAGGACAGGACATTATTACCCACCAAGAAATCCTGAACAAGGAAGGAAAAGAAGACATGCTGGCTGCATGAAGAACTGCTTTCAAGAGCGGAACAGACTGGGGCTCATTACTTCACGTTCCTGCCCTGCACCTGAGCAGCCCATGTACGCAGTAAAACGCTGCGCATGCTGCGGGCTCCTCAAGGGCAGGCAAGCACTTGCTTCGACAAATGCCTGCAAGGCTTTGAGGACGCATTTCTGCGGAATTAGAGGTGGGGATACTGAACACAAGCAGAAGAGATAGAGGAGAGCCAAGCAGTGAAATCTACCTACTAATGAGTGACCCGAGGGATCAGGAACCTGTATGCATTGGGCTTCCCCCGGCACCAACTCTGCTGCCGTGCAGGCACACCTCTTCCCAGGAAGGGTCCTTCTTTGCCCCACCAGCAAAGGAGAACTCATGCTCTTCTGGCTCCTACCTCATACTCAATAGCAAGGTCTGTGTGATCATCAATGTCCACTTTGGCCATCAGCACCTTTCCCTCCTGCTTGGCCACCATCTTCTCTAACCTGGGGCCTAGGATCTTGCAGGGGCCACACCACCTGATGGAGAAAGAGAAGAGGGGCGTTAGAAGCAGCAAGTGCAGCAGCGGCTGTGGGAGGCTTGCCAGTACGCCAGTACCTTTACCACTGTTGCCGTTCCACTCAAGAGCCATCTTGGAAAGATCATTCCTGAACCACAGCTTAAAAAACATTTCTCTCACAAAGGTGCAGTCAACTGGGTTTTGTTTGTGTGTGCATGGGCGGGGGGGAGGCGGGCAGGGCCTGAGTGGAAGAAGAGGTGCCCATTTGGCATTCACAGTGCTTTTGATATCACTGAAGTCTGCTCTGACAGCCTTGGTGGTCCTCCTGCCCCTCTTCTCTGCCGTTCATCCCTACCTTGCTTTGCGTCCTCGCTGGTGTGTATGTGCAGAGTTGTGACCTTGCTGGCCACAAAGCTGCCCTAGAGCGAGCGTCACTGCCGGGTGTGGGCGTCACAGCCAACTCTCAAATTGGTTTACGCCAATCACCAGACCACAGACTTCCCCTCTGCACTCACTGCAGGGTTTTAAAGAAATTCATCTTTAGCTCCAAAACTCGCAGAAGCACCACATCTGTTCAAAGAGAGACCACCTATTCCAAACTCAAGTGCAGCAACAGCAGAGTTTGCGAGGCCCTGTACACTGGAAATGCCCCCTGCATCCTCTAACTGCACCAGCTAGGACAGCATGAACTTAGGTCAAGGAAAACATGAACTAAAGCTCTAAGTGCCCTTTTCTTTTAAAACACAAGCTCTGGTAAACGTTGTTCCTCCTGAGCCTCTCTCTGTACCAGGTTTCAGGCTTTCAATTATTTGTCCTCTCCTCCCTGTATGATCCCAATTAATGTTCATTTGGGTTTGTCAGTTTGGTCTATTTAGAGCAGACGTTTTGTTTCATCTCTGTTTCATCTCTGTTTGCCCAGAATTGGCCACAACAGGCTCACATGACAGCACTGTGGGACTATGAAAATACTTGAGAAAACAAAGATAATAAATATCATTAATCCAGCAGATAACATCTAGGAATATTTTTACTGGCAAGAGTATGACAACATTTTTATCGATGACAAATGCTGCCGTTGGTATCATGTGGCTGTTATTAATACATAAAGGCATTTGCTGTCAAGAGCCCAGCTTCAAGAGCACACAGTGTAAGAAAACTGGAAAGACACGACAGTGCTGGGGCATATCAAGCACAATGTTCTTCCATGGCTGTTAATATAATTTATTGTTTTTAAGAGGCCATTTAATCCACAAAGCTAAAAAAGGGAGATATCAGAGTTTTTTTCAGTCTTGAGGTGTCTTCTGCAGGATGATGCAATATTGGGGCCAGGATGACACCCAAGCAGTTGGGAGGTGCAGCTACACCACCCCAGGGAACGCCTTCCCCCGGCAATTTTGTTTTACGTTCCTGCAGGGTGTAGCTACACCCACAGCAGTGGAACCTGATGGGTGAAACCTCTATGGATTGTGCCGTAGGGGCAGAAGTGCCTTTTAACACCAGGCACCCAGCAGGGTGGTTGGCAACTCCGCAGCCCGGGAAGCCCTTGGGCACACTTATGCCCCCAGAGAACGCGGCATGCCACTGCATCAGGTAAGCAGCTGGGACACACCTGCATGTGTGATGGCAGTGAGGGACACAAGAGCCATGGGGGTAACTTACTGTGCGTGGAAGTCCACCACGACGGGTTTGGGGCTGTTCACCACACGGTCCTGGAAGTCGCTGCCGTCCTGCACGTTGAAGGTGCTCCTGCAGCCTGCTGAAGTGCCAAAGGCCCTGCCATGGGGCGCCGGTGGGGCACATGGTGCCAGGGGGCCAGGGAGCAATTGGTGCCCCTGCAGGGGCAGCGTCCTGGGTGTGAGGGACAGCAGCTGCCGGAGCACCAGTCTCTGGGCCATCTGTAGGGAGAGGAGAAGGTATGTGGGGTGGGTGCACCCCACGGCCAGTCCCACTGCAGCAAAGCCCTGCTCACAGCCCCTTTGGCAGGACAGCCCCCAAGCCAGGAGGTGCCCTAGGCAGAAACATATGGG
>NW_010530109.1:0-233 GCF_000687285.1 Phaethon lepturus | reverse complement strand
CCGGCCCCTGGGCCCAGCCTTTACCACTCCACTGCAGCTCCAACCCCACAGCCATGGGGTTCCACCCACCATGGGGCCCCCAGCTCCAGACCCTAGCTTCCTCCCCATGGCCATAGGGCAGGGCCCCCCACCCAAGGCACAGAGTTCCCGTTTCCCCCAGCCCTACAGAGGCCCGAAAGGGATCCCATTCCTTCCCACACCATAGGGCAGGGCCCACAGCCACAGGATCCCCG
>NW_010530108.1:0-1114 GCF_000687285.1 Phaethon lepturus | reverse complement strand
CCCCAAGCCCAAGAGAGACAGAGAACGGCACAGCCTCTGCCCCGAGGTCCCGTCCGGGTCTCCGGGTGGTGCCGGGTCTCCTGGCATGAGGGAAGGCTCCGGACCGCGGCAGGTTGTGCTGGCCAGAGTGAGAGCAAGGCAGCGGTGAGGGCAGGGAACGGGCAGGAGAGGAGCTGCACCCCGGCCATGCCTGCTCCCGTCTGCCGGGAGGGAGGGAAACCCCAACTCTGCAAGCCCAAAACCTCACGAAGCAAAGCCGAGTGCTCCTTCTTGTGGAAGGCAGAGACCAAGGCAGCCGGAGAGGCTTGGCTGCGCCATCCCTCCTACACAGCCCTTCACCAGGGCGGCAGAAATCCCCTGCTCCTTGTGCCAAGAGCCTCTGGCCAGGAACGAGCCGAAAACCCCTCATTTTAAATGTCTCAGCTGTCGGACTGAACGAACTTAATACGCAGCAAGAGGGAGAGTTAGTCAGAGCTGCCATTTAGAGACCGGGGCATTTATAAGCAGGAAAAAGCATCCAAACTGCCTGAATCGATCGCTGGGAGGTGCCAAGCGAGCCCCGCTCCCCATGGGAGGTGTGGGAGCTGGCGGCCGCGGCGGTGAAACCCTGAACGCCCCTGAGGGGGTGTAAACGTAAAAGAGTCCTTCCAGCCTGCAGCATCCCGCAGCCAACGGATGCTGGTGGCCTTGGAGAGGTCTGCGGTGACCAGGCCATTTGGTACCGGCCGGAGTGATGTATCGTGGGACGTGGGCAGCCGCGGCTGATGCTGAAGGCATCACAAAAGTGGCATTGAAGGACGGTGCTCCGAAACATGAATTCCCCCTTCAGTAAGAGGGACAAGATTTAACCCCACGCTGAGATAAGATGAGTATTAGAGGTCCCTCACTGGGCTCTGGCCAAGCACTAGGAGCCTGAGCAGACATTTAGCAGAGGATGCTCCAGCTCCCAGAGCCTGTTGGCAGGTGCACCTCTCCCATTCCCTGGTGCCAGTCACCTCTGGGATACTGAAATCCGAGCGCTCCGGAGTACCGCACGCCGTGGGCATGCCGGCACCGCACGCCTCCCCTGGGCAGGCTGTGATGGCTGGTCTTCTGAAGTCCCCAGACATGAAGC
>NW_010530107.1:1517-4256 GCF_000687285.1 Phaethon lepturus | reverse complement strand
GCTCTGAAGTCCCTTTCAATTGCTTTTAGACATCTTTGCGCAACCTCGTTATTGCCAACCTGCATGACCAACAGCGGGTAGTAATCAGTGGGCCATACCAGACCAGGGAGTTTCCTAGTGAAATGAATGAGAAATAAGAACAAATCTAAAATATCTTCCCCCCACCCCTGCCTTTTTCCCAGGTTCAACTTCACTCCCAAAACTTCTAACTCCTCCCCTTGAATGGCACAGGGGAATGGGGGTTGTGGTCAGTTCATAATGTTTCATCTCTGCTGCTCCTTTCTCCTCATGCTCTTCCCCTGCTCTGGCATGGGGTCCTCCATGGGCTGGAGGTGGATATCTGCTCCACCGTTAACCTCCATGGGCTGCAGGGGGACAACCTGCATCACTATGATCTTCACCACGGGCTGCAGGGGAATCTCTGCTCTGGTGCCTGGAGCACCTCCTTTCCCTCCTTCTTCACTGACCTTGGTGTCTGCAGAGTTGTTTCTCTCGCATATTCTCACTCCTCTCTCACAGCTGCTGTTGTGCAGCATTTTTTACCCTATGTGTTATCACAGAGGCGCTATACTGCCTAAGCTTTGGCTAGTGGTGGGTCCATCTTGGAGCTGGCTGGAACTGGCTCTGTCTGACATGGGGGCAGCTTCTGGTGTCTTCTCACAGAAGCCACCCCTGCAACCCCCCTCTACCAGAACCTTGCCACATAAACCTTGCCTGATACAGAAAGAAAAAAGGAAAAAAGGCAGGAAGAAAGAAGGAAGGCAGGAAGGCAGGCAGGCAGGCAGGAAGGCAGGAAGGAAGGAAGGAAGGAAGGAAGGAAGGAAGGAAAAGAATAGAAAGAAGGGAGGAGAAAAGGGGGAAGAGAGATGGAGGGAAGAAAGGCATCAGGGAAGGAAGGAAGGAAGGAGGAAGGGAAGTAAGGATAGAAGGAACAAGCGAAGAAATTAAGAAGGGACAAAGTAAAGGAAAGAAGGAAAGTGGGAGGGAATGAGGGCTGATAGGAAGGATGAAGGGCTGGAAGGAGGGAAAGAAGGAGGGAACGAAATAGTTTCTTCATATAATAATCTGATAACATAATTCTTTCTTTCTAGGATGAGCTATAGTAATGTCTTACTTTAAGGAATGTCATTTTTGAGCTGCAATAATACTTTGGTGAGTAAATGGCAATTAAAAAACTTATAACTCTGTGCCTAAGATTAGGGCTAGTATTAAACTCCAAGCACTCAGTGTTAAACTTAATTATGGGCTAGTTCATGCTGCAGGATTGTCAGTGTAACTACATCAGTTTTAGTTATGAAAAGCTTTTTTTTAGTTTCACAGAATAGCAAGAAGAGTAGCTTCAGGCCTAGGATTAGGGCCTAAGTTCTAGTTTGCCTCTAGCTTTCCCCTCAAGGACAAAAAATATAGGGTTAATTATTTAATTTTTAAAAAATAATAAACATAGGACCATTAAAATGTTTTCTAAACTGTTAGGGAACAATCAAGTCCCATTGTCTTGTTTTACCACAATCAGTAGTTTAAAATTTCCTGTGTTAAAAAAAAAGAAGATAATTTATCAATTACAAGATTTACATGATTTCAGAAAGTATAGGGGGTGAGAAGGAAATAAATAGCATAAAAAAATTACAGAAAATCGCAAAGAGTGTAACACCACGGTGAGAGTCATTGTGCACGTTTCCATCAGTGCCAGACCCATGTGGGGCCAGCTGGTGTACCCTCAGAGCCACAGGTAGGCCTGTGAAGCAGCAGTGGCGTCTTGCCAGGGCCATGGCTGCAATACAGGTAATTACAGCTGTGCAATGTCAGGGTGGCTGTATGGTGGCTAATGTAGGGACTAGCATTAGGTTGACACATTTCAAGTCACCCAGACAAGCAGAGGGGACCTTTGCAAGGAGACAACGAGTGGTGACCTGTGGAGTATTAAGGCATGGACTCCGGCGGGGATTCAAGCCAAAGACCTTTATTGCTACAAGTGTCTGCTTTTTATACAGTTACAGCTCTCTCATGCGCCACAAAATGCGTCTTGATTGGTTACCACACGCAGTCCATGCGCTTCTCACACAGTCAGGATTGGCTGCCTGCAGGTGTCCACACGCTCTTCTCTAACCATTCTCCTTCCTCCTTCTGCTCCAGTACCTCCCCTTGGCCGCTCACAAAAATATCCCGCGCTGGATTAATGGTTGGACTTGATGATCTTGAAGGTCCTTTCCAACCTAGTGATTCTGTGATTCTGTGATTCTACTTCTTCCTTTGTTGTTTACCAGCTTCTCAATGCCACAGCTCCTTCTCCTCAAGGTCAAGCCTTTGCAAGGTAATCCCAACAGTGGCCCAGGCCTCTTGGGGGTGGGAGGCAGGCCTGTATGAGGTGGGTCTGTGTTGAAGCAGTGGCCATGGCTGTGAAGGGTGGGGTGAGAGGGAGGCAGGAGCATAGGCCCCAGCAGAAAATGGTTGATCAAGGCTCTGTCCACTGGCAAAGCTGCTTTGCAGGGCTATGCAGGTTGAACATGCCTCATTCCCCCCGCTTCCACTACCACAGAAGCATTGGGCTGGTGGGTAGTAACTTTGGTGTGAGGCTCCACAGCAGCTGGCAGATCCTGAAGCAGTGCCCACCTTGAAAGCATGCAGCAGCAGGAGGAGGAGCGAAGAGCAGTGGTGACGACTCTGTGTATCATCTTCTCCCTCTCCTGGGTTTCCCTCGTGTGGGCTGAAGGAAGACTCTAGGAGGAAAATAGAACTGTT
>NW_010530107.1:0-1373 GCF_000687285.1 Phaethon lepturus | reverse complement strand
CACAGCCTTCCTGTGGCAGGCCTACCCAGCAGCCAGGAGCAGAAAAGAAGCTCACCCTGTGGAGAGGGGCCTTTCTGGGTGGATCCTCAAGCAGCTGGGCACAGCAGCTCTGCAGCCAGGGTGGAGGGAGGGCAGTGGCCAGGCAGGACAGATAGCTCCCACACCAGGGACATGAACACAGATAGGGCTCCTGGCAGGTGCAGCTTGCTGTACTACCCTGTGTGCTGGTTTTGGCTGGGTTAGAATTAATTTTCTTCATAGTAGCTAATATGGGACTATGTTTTGGATTTATGATGAAAACCACGTTGATAACACAGGGATGTTTTAGTTATTGCTGAGCAGTGCTTACACAAAGTCAAGGCCTTTTCTGCTTCTCATACTGCCCAACCAGCGAGTAGGCTGGGTGTACCCAAGAAGTTGGGAGAGGACACAGCTGGGACAGCTGAACCCAACTGACCAAAGGGATATTCCATACCATATGACACACTTTTCCTCTGCTCCAGCATAGGTCCTCTCCACAAGCTGTAGCCCTTCGGGGACTACTGGATGGAGTTCCTTCAAGAAACATCCAACTACTCCAGCAGGGGGTTCCCCACAGGCTGTAGTACGAAGATACGCCACAAGTAACAAGCAGTAACAAGCACCACTACCCCACCTTCAAGTCAACTCCACTGCCTCCCCCTTGGCTGCCAGAAGAAGAACCCAAACACACCTACCCATTGGCTACAGACATGCCTCCTGGCTGCCCCTGCCTATCCCTGCTCAGGCGGAGCTTCAGCGGCCAGAGCTGACTTGCAGGCTGTGTTCTTATTGATGTGCTGCAGCCGGTTGTTAGTTCCTGTATGTCTCTTCCTCCTTCACCATTTTTTTTTTTAAGCTGCTGAGGCAGTTACGTGATTAGATGCATTCTTCTGGTGAGATTAGCGTAGCTCTCCTTGGGCCTTGTTTTCTCCTCTAAAGAGTGTGGCTGGGGAACTGTAGGTGTTGGTTGGGGTCATGCTATTATTCAGCACAGCCGATTCCTCCGTTGGTCTGGCGCTCAAGCGGCAGCTGTTGGGGAAAGTGCGGGACCGTGCGCACGCTGCCTGATGCCCAGCGAGGGAGACGGAGGCAGCCGCACGCTATCGAAAAAGCATAAGATGTAAGTACGGGTTTTCCTAATCTACTGCTCTCATGGTGTACGCACGCCGCTGAGCCCCCCTTCCCCCCCACCCCCGATACCTGCTGGAGGTGGTTGCTCAGAGCGAGGCTCTTTCAGCGGGGCCTTAGTACGGTGGAGGTTGTGAGAGTGGCAATGCCGCCGGTTGCAGTTCGTGGATCTGCTTTCAAGTTGTGGAGGCGAGTTAGCTTCTTGGTAGCTCTGACCGTTTATT
>NW_010530106.1:0-17163 GCF_000687285.1 Phaethon lepturus | reverse complement strand
GCTGCTCCCCTTCGCACAGCCGCAAGGAGGGGAAGGACGCTGCCCGCAGCCTGCTGCCGCTGAAGCCGCTGGCTGGCATTTTCTGCAACCTTCGCTTCTGCTTTGTAGGAAAAAACGGGTGTTAAAATTGTGCTCTTAAGAAGTCTGGGGTTTAAGCGTATTTCTAGAGTGAGCTGAATAACAATAAAAGTGCATTTGGTAAATAGAAATGTGGGTATTATGAGAAAAACCTCCCTACGCTTCACACCACCCACTCTTGAATTATCAGCTTAAATAAAGCTGACGCATAGCAACAAAAGTCAAAGCACGCTCGGCAAAGAGGATCGTTTCCTCATTTTACAGAGCTGGGTTTTTCTTTTTCTCTTAAACATCCATGTTAAAGACACAGCTGAACCACACTTCAGGTAAGGATATATGTCAAGCAGACTGCTATAGAACTAAAAACATAATAAAGGAGGGGAAATTCCCCTGCTTGTAGCAAAAGCGGATGAAATTAAAGCACGGCAGGGTATGTCTTACCTTTCTTTTTGGCTTAACTGATTTCTCAAGATTCCTATACAGAGGGTGAAGCTTTGTTTCACATTACAAGGACACAAACGTGTTTCTACACCTACGGTAACTTAGACTGCAATGGAGAAAAATCCAAACATTTGTTAAACAGTTATGCACTGTCTGGTAGGAAAAGGTGGAGCGAAACTTGCTCCTCCATATCTGCTCATTTGAGGAACACTGCGGATGACTTCACTCCAGAGGTTCCTCTCTTGCTCTCCATTTCTGCATTACTCTTTCAGAAGCTGGCAAACAATATTCATTTCCCCACTGCTTTTGTCACACACCGGTAAAAATTGATTTTTCCTGCAGCGTGTCAAAGCAGTTGCTGCTTTCCTTTCTTCTTCTGCTTTCTGCATTCCTGTTATTGATGTCAGTGGGAAAGGGCATGGCTTAGAGAACGTGTTTGCTATTTAACTGTTGCAGATCTCAATGGGAGAATGGGATAAGAAGCTTACCTCTTTTCTTCTCTGTGTAATGCCAACATGCTGGCTTTTAAAAAACCTCAGTGAAAAATTCAGTGGATTTTTTAACCCCCCCCCCCCCCAAAGTTAAGTGAGAAAGAAAGCTAATTAGATTCCTGCATATTTCAAAAAGTCTAATGGTTTTCAGGTAGATCAAGTGCTGGTTCTGTGAAGGTCCTCTCTATAGAAAGAGACTCACTTATCTTGAGCACATGGAAGGACCAAAAGTATATTCTGTGTAGACCATTTTTCTCCTGCTTCAATCGAATTGGAGAAAAAACCCAAGCATCACATTCCTTGAAATCCTCCTGCAAATGCAGGTCCTCTCTGCAGCTTTAACGTCAGACTGGCTTGCTATCGTCCGGGGTTACGTGGGTTGTAGGAAACCCAATGCACTTAGAAAGGTCCCTTTCAGAAGGGGCTATTTCACAGCAAGGCTATGGATTGACCGAGATATACAAGTGCTTTTACCAGTCACTGGCCATCTCCTCTACAACCAGTTCCCTTTCCAACATTGCCCAACCATCTGGACAATTTAAAAAGCGGAAACAGCAGATGCCTGTGTAAGAGACGCATTTGCAGTACAACACAAACTCTTAGGACCACCGTAAAACCTCTTCTGCATCACCGCGGCTCGACCGACACAGCTCCCCATGCTGTTACTCAGCAATTTCCATCAGACAATCTTGCTTGTGCGCAACGCTTTGTCAGCTCAAAGATGCCACCCTCAGGAACCACCACAGCTGGTCTTCGTCTTTGCAATCGAGAAGGTGGGTTCGTGTTCTGGAAAAAGCAGCTCTTCTTCAGACAAAGGAGATCCATGGAAAGAGTACACAACAATAGGAATGAGAAATGAAAAAAACGGAAAAAGGGCCAGGAAGGAGCATGGATTCCTTTCAGGTTTTGTTCTCGTCATACATGTCCAAGGCAGGCTCGATGGTTGAGAACTCGCTCTCGTAGACCAGGCTTCGAGGGGACAAAGAGTTACGATGAAAGAAGTGACTGCCTACAAGAGGTAGAACAGAACCTCGTTAGGAACACACACGAACAACGTAAGAACCGAGTAAAGCATCCTCATACATAGGTGCTGACCGCAAACACAATACGCATGGAAAAAACAGACACCCTTTAACGCAAACCAGTAACAGCCATATGAAATAATTCACCTCCGTTCGTGTACTCCCCTGCCAGTTCAAAGCAACTGCTTTCCATATGCATCAACAATCCCACCTCAAATGGTTCTTTCAGATAAAAGAGGTCAAGTCTGAGCAAGGCTGGGGCAGGCCAGAGTTTCGCGCTTGGTGCTTGCTTTTGATTTACAGCCTTGTAAAGCAGGCACGTGCTTCCTCGAGAAACCCAGAAACCTTTGGTAGGCGCCCAGTTCCCTGTGCCACATACCAGCACAAAGAGCTCTGGCACGGGGTCAAACACAACGAGCGGGCTGAGCGAGGAGGTCACCAAAGATAGTCTGACTGATGCTGCTGAAAGCCTGACCTCCTCCAGAGCTCAGCAACCTCCAGCCACCTGGGTCACCTTCTAGACACAGGCATCTACACATTTCCTTACACAGAGCCAAAGGAGACCCAACTGTCTTCTCCAACACTGGTGATACCCAAAACAGGCACCAAGTGGCTGTTGACAGAGTGGGGAATGGAAGTTCATTTGTTGGCTCGGCAGCATGGCGTTCCCGTGGCTCTCCAAAGCCACAGACGTGTTTTGCGAAGAGCCCAGCCCTGCTGGTGTACGAACGGTTCTCTCTGAAAGCATCTATCAGATCAGGCCCTTGGCCAAAACATTTCATTACTTGGTTTCTCGATCCCTGCGGGGATTAGCTGGGAGCAAGGCTGCTTAGAATACAATACACCAGGCAGCCACTTGAGCCAAGTTGGAGGCAACTGAAAAGCTTCCAAGTTCATCAAGACGACACTCAGAAAACCAAGGTGCCTCCAGTTTCAGGCATCAGTGGAGCAACACGCTCAGGGGATTGCAGCTTTAGCACTGGCAGAATTTAGGTGGTTAAATCCTCCTTTCTTTGCCAAATTTTGAGTCCACCCTATGCCCTTCTGAAATAAAGAGCTTACAAAAGATATGAGGGAAGAAGAATTCAACTGCTACTGTCCAAAACACCTTTTCTCGTTCCCCATTCATGCAAAAAGACAGAGATTCAGAAAAGGGGGGAAAAAAAAAGTCACAGTAAAGTAGGAGTAAAAATAAAAAGGTAGAGTTACAACGAAACGCATAGAATTGTTGAAAGAGCAGCAGCAAAGGTGAATTTTGCACTTATCAAAGCAGAGGTCTCAACAGCACTGGCTCATCGCTGGCAAAAAACCTCATTTTGCAAGCTCTGTCAGTGAGCTGCCGTCCTGATTTCCAGCGAATTCCGGCCCCAGCCCCACGGCAGTTGTGTGCCCGGGGCAAACCGTTGTTAAGAACAGCAGCAAACTGAAGCCGGGCAACGCATCCGCTGCCGGGTTCCTAAACCCTCTCCAAACCTCTCTTCTATCACCAAAAGCCGCTACGCGCGCTCACTCCACTGCTCACACTGAGAAGGGGAAGCTCTCACAAGCAAATTAATTTAATTCTGATCTTGTAGTTAACTGAAACGAGTGAAATGAGTAGTTACATTGCATAGGAGTGAATTGCTCATTCTGCCAGGAGCGTATGCCCAGGTTTTTGGAAAAAGTGGACTGTGTTGGAATATACTTTGCAGCAACAGTCAGTAGGGGATGATGAACACCCACTTTCTAGATCTGAACCCTCTCCCAGATTTACAGGTTTCTAAAACCGGTCAATGCTTAAAATAAAAAATAAAACAAATAATGTAAAAAACATTGAGTTTTTGAGGAAACATAAACTTGGAACTAGGACTTCCAGCTGGTCATCGTCTCTCTTCAAACAAAAAAACCACTGAACCTACTTTGAAATGATACCAGATAAAACTGATTTCAAGAGTCTTCTCAAAAGGTGTTATGGGTCAGGATCATTTAATTTTTGATGACCGCATCTCAGCTTGCAGTTGAAATAAGCCATGGACACTGGATATTTCATCTCCCTTTCTACCATCCGCTGAAACGTTACATACTGAACAGGCAATGCTGAAACGAAACAAAGAGGATTCTAAAAGCTTGGTGCTGCTTTTGTTTTTATTATGCAAAGTCAAACGAGGGATTAGGAAGCAGACGGCCCAGGCCGTCATTTCCTCTGTGTGTGCCCAGACTTCCACGCTAGCAGGTTCAAGCCAGAGATTTAATCACCAGGCAGACAGGTCATCTGACAACAAATATTTTAAAGTAATCTGGAAAAAGGCAGTGTATGTACAACACCTCGAAAATTCTTTACTGTGATGTTTTCTTGCTTCTTGGCAAAAGGGATTTAAGCCACCCGCTTCCAGGGAGGCTGCATGTTTTCATACAGATACAAACCTCTTGGCTCTCATACCACTTTTGGGATGCACCATTCATTCTCTCAACGTCTCTCTCTCCTACCATTCAGCACAGCACGCCGAGTGCTGAAGACCCAGCTGCTGCTCAGTGCTTTTCAACACTCCATCTTCAGGTGCTCTCATAACCAGGTCTGTGTCACTGCCCGCAACGTACGGCTAGCGAAAGCGTCAGCGGGGCACAGTGACCCAGCCACGCTCACCCTAATGCAGAAAGCTGCTGGTGTTTGTTTAAAAATGCGGCATCAGTCCAGTTGATAAATTTACTGAATAAACCTATTTTAAGGACAAGTAGAAATATCCACAGTTCCAAATTCAGCTTATGAATCTGTTCTTCCTAGTTTTCACTTAGCAAGAAAGATCAAGATTTATCCCTTAGGTCTGGAAACAAATGGGAAGTCTACATTCAGTTTTAATACATGAAAATGAAACCTTCAGTGCTCTCTGCCACTATTCTTCATTATATATTTACAAAGAACTTTACAGATACCTTGTATTGAGTCTGAAAATAAACATACTACCCCGGAATTATCTCTATATCTACCACAGGATGCTACAGAAGGGGGCACAACACGAAGGCCAAAAATTAAAGAGCGATGTCATTGCTGGGGCATTGCAGGTGCATCAGGAGTAAGTACCACCTGGCATTCCCTTTCCATCTGAAAGCATTTTAATGCGCTCAGTCATTAATCAGGGCCATCTTCTGCCGCAAGCTGCAGTTCCTCCACAGCTCCTCCGGCACAAAGACTTCTTGGCGCAGTCCCCGGCTCAGACGGTCTGGTTTGGCCACCCTCTCGGTTAAGGAACAGAGCAGGATCCTTTCATAAAGCATCCTTTCCCCAAGCCAGCTGTTTAGCAAGGCACTGCTACTCCCTCTTGACCTACACCCTATTATACCCATCTATCCGCCCAGTCCTGCCATCTTTGCAGCATCTGGGAAAAGGGACCAGCTCTCCTTCACCTCTCGTTACTGGGATTATGCACACGAGAGTAACATTAGTTGTCTTTTGTGTACGTAAAAAGCATCTAAAAGCATGGCAAGCACAAAAACTTTGGGAATTTTCTTCTTGTGTTTACCCAGAGTCAAAAAAATTGAGTTTCTTGGAAGGGTGCACAGTCCGCCTCTGAATATATCTGTTTCATTAACAAGATAAACTCACATCGCTAGCCTGACCCGTAATTAACCTAGCAGATATCGTCTGTATTTTTAACACTTTGCTACGACTGTTGTTAGAGGCTCAAACCAAGGATTAAAAAAGATGGCCCCGGGTTATTTAAATCCTTTACGGAGGGAAATGCACTGGAAGCCCTGTCAACCATTTTGTTCCCCGTATCACTGAACTACTGTTGCTCTGTAGAAGAAACGTGAACCGGAGCCGTTTGTGGTGCCTGGTACATCTGGGTCACCACACCGTTCCGGCTGTCCCTGCGTACCCTCCCGACAGCATTAAGAAAGCACTTAAGGATTCTCGTTTCAGGAGACAAGCACAGACTTACCAATTTTACTGTTGCTGTCGAGAGGTGGGTAAAAAGAGTCACTCTCTCATTTCATAGCCCGTACCCTAAATCATGCTCTAACCACATTCCTCTATTTTTGGCAACAACGCTGAGTATATTCTACAAGGAGACAGTCCTCAGACACAGTATGTTTCAGGGTTTTTTTTTTTCCCCTCTTCATGAGTAAGTCCAATGGGGTTTTCCAGTCTTTCAAAATGCACTTACTGCTTATTGATTGTTTTCATGTTTCTTTCAAAATTTCACAAGGACACACTGAAAAATAATTCTGTTAAATGTACTGAAGCTATCACATACTTCATCTCTTATTATAAAAGCTGCCTTCTCAGCTGAAGCCTGCTGGACAGATAAGAATTAAGAAACTATTTTAATGTAGACTCTGGCTGTGTTCCTAAATTCTAAAAGTGCCTATACATAAAAATAAAATTAAATTAAATCCTCCGTTTCCCAGTACATAAAAATATTAAATCTTACAGTAAAGTTGTTTTCTTTCCTGTTCATTTAATTAAATTAGAAAGCATTAAGTTTCAAATGTTTCATCTTGATACAGGAACAACAAAAACAACCAAACGCCAAATAGGTTTTAACTTCTATCAATTATATGTTCCTTACTGATTTGTTACCTTCATCTACCCATCTCATTAACTCAAGCATTAGCATTTGGCTGCACATCAGATCCGCATGTTTTAACCGACTGTTGTGAAATTACTCACACACTGCTTGCATAAGTAAACTTGTGTGAAACAGCCCGAGCGAGGACAGCGATGAGAGATGTTTTCCCTCTGCCTCCTCACCAGTAAAATAAGCCACGGCAAGAAGCGACACGTTTGCACAGAGTTTCTACATTACAGCGCAGACCATTATCAATCTTTCATGATCTGAATTTGAACAGAAACTAACCCTTGTCACTAGTATGAAAGGAGGCTTCACAGATGATGGCGGGGAGAAAACCGCTTCCTTTTCACTTGGTGTTAGGAAGGAAGAAGTGGTTTAGAGTAGCTTCACTTTTATCAGAAAGAAGGGTGGGGTGAAAGCAAAGACAGAAAAGGTTTATGAGTTAGATGTCAAGAAAACGGTGTTGCAAGCCTTCAGCAATGCATACCGCGAACCTCCTAACGCCGCACAGGAGTCTTACAGGAGGAGAAACGGAGAAAATGTTCTTATTTCAAATTAATTCTCAGCTGGAGTCAAGGTATGACCGTTATATACTAGAATGCTTGGCCCAGCTTTTTTCCTTAACGAGTTGGTATGGAGCGATTACTAATAATACTCTTGTTAGTCATTTCAGGGCTGGGTGGCATCACAAGAACGGCACTGTGTGAGATTTCCATTCGTTAGCTGGTGCATCCCAGAATGAAAGGAGAAGAATACAGATCTGCAAAGACGAAATCATTCAAAGGAAATAAAGCACCTTGTAAAATATACCAAAGGCTGTCAGACTTAAGTACTAACACAGAAAGTCCAAGGATACAAAATTCTCAAAGAGCAAGATTTCGTAATTAAAGTTTTTTTTTTTTATTTCTTCACTTTTTCCTTAATACAAAGCTTTGGCATCAGCAAATTTTATGAAAAAATAGAATGTACTAAATAATTGCTTGTGCTGCATGATCGATAAATGATGCATAAAAATAGGTGTCTCTCTCCAAGGCAATCGGCCGGAAAGCGTTTCTTCAATACCATTCTGCTCTGTGGGGCGGGGAAAAAAAAAAAGGAACAAAATATTATGTTAAAATTAATACTGCTAATACTTAAAAAAAATAACAAAATCTTGTAGAAGAAAGCTAGTGAGAAATGACTATTATACATGGGCAGAGGTCTGTACTCCTTATATCATTTTTACAGCACCAGTAAACCAGACAGGCTAGCCAGAGGTTTGAGCACTTCTAAACTTTTGAGGAAACTCCACCTGCTACTGAAAACTTTCTCTAAGTGGTGCTATCCAACATGTGGACTTTAAGACACAATCATACAGTAATTTCTGATCATTCCCTACAAAAAAAAAAAAGCAGCAAAATGTGCTGCTTCTGTTCCTTTAAATCACTACCTAAATAATTTAATAGTAAAAGTGCATGAACATTACAAGACCAAGAGAAAGCAGCGGGTTCCTTATTTTCTTATCACTTAGACAAAATTTACTTTTTGGAAAAAAAGTAACTATTTAAAAATGCGTGTGTGTGTGTATATACATACACAAAAATATATATATACAGTTAGATACACACACACACACACACAAACACAACTTCAGAACTACTGCTCTAAATATGTTTAAGCTGCAGGAAGGACATAGAAAAAAAGATCAGGACATATTTTTAGGTGAGTTTTAATGTAGAATATTTGGCACCTTTTATTTGCATCAGCATATTACGTGGCCTCATTCTTGCTACTGCTTTTCTCTGATAAAAACCCCTGAGCTTCCTCTTGAAACACTACCATAACAAATGCAGGGTATGCCAGCACTGCTTTTTATATGGAGAAGAGCATAAAAAGCAGGTACGCTGTTATGACATTTAATGGAAACTGCAGTGAGAGGGAGCTGCCATATGTTTGGCGTGATATTCAGCACAGGGAATGCTTTGTCTGCACTGGGGAACATAAGGTGTCAATGAAACAATAAATCTAAGAACTAGGGTCATACAGACACATTTTAAACTGCCTAAAATGAGTAGTCAAACCTAGCAGCACTTGTGGAGGCTGCGCAGATCTCGAAGGATGCAGTTGAAAAGCCGCTGAGGCTAAAGGCTACAGCTAGGTACCTCCGCTACCCAAGCAAGTGATTTGTGACAGCTCTGGTTTCTGCGGTTGCTAGTTTTCTTAAGTCTGACTCGAAGTATATGCTTATATACCCTCGCATTTTCATTCCTATGGCTGGGGAAAGGGGCTCTCCCTTGTACTAAGGGAACATCACTGATGAAGACGCTTCTCTGGAAGCCCAAACTGCCTGCCAAGGGGAAGAAGCTTGCCCTTTCAGTAAAAATAGACCCAGATTCAACTGAGCAGAAGACAACAAAAAGAAAAGTTGCAAGGCAAGGCAGAAATGCAACTGCTATCGCTGCCCACATCTGGATGATACTACACGGGCTGCAGTTCCTTAGTCTTCTTCCTAACGATGTGGAAATGCCCAGAAATGCAGACATTCCCGTTTCACAACTCATCTTGCTCCATGCTTGCCCAAGCTACTTTTCAGTGCAGATTAACTATGTTCAGCTACAGCTATGTTGCTAAACTGCTGATTGATAGTTGCAATTTTGACAACTGGAAAAAAAAAAGTAATAATTGGGAGACTTGATAGGGCTATTTGAAGTTCTAAAACTTTTCTTCATTAAGCCCTTTTGGAATTAGCATCTGAAAAGAGAAGGAAAGGAGGATTTGCGTATTAGTAGTAATCAAAAAATCCTGATGACCAAAACCTGTAAGAATTTATTATGGCCTCTCCTGAAGAAAATTAGCTTGAACCTGTCTAAAATTTTACACTGGAGACTATTAGACGTGTTTCCATCTTACTGAGAAGGACATCTTCTACTTTCCAGAGAGCAATAAAAGTCAAAAAAGTGTTTCTTTCTCTTACCTCAAAACAAAACAAAAAAGGAAGTTGTATTTATAAAGCTACATTTCCAGGCTGCACAGGAGACTGCCTTTGAATCTCACCCCACTTTTGGGGTGAGATTTTTTTTTGGTAAGAGATCAAAACATTTAATGGAAACTCAGCTGTGTCAAAATGCTCAGAGACAATGATAGATGTTGACACCTTCCCTCCCCAAATAAATAAATAATGGTTAAATATGTATCATGACTCCCAGATGTTCCATACACCTAAAATGAAAACAGCTACATGCACCCAGTTAATGTATCTGCAGAACAGATTTACACTTGCCCACACATAGCACTATAAAAAAAGATTGGAAGTCATGTGCTAGAGTGAATTCTTGTCCAGCCTGTCTGAAGGGAGGCACTGGGGGTGTCTATAAAAATTAAGCAAGCATGGATATCTTTAAGCACTCCTTTGACTGCAATTCTTAAGCATACTAAAAATGAGAGGTCAGAAGACTGGTCTGCTCTCTTCACTTGAGAGAAGAAACAATAGTGTATTAATTGCTTTCATCTCTCCATCTCTAAGAGCAAAAAGGTAGTTTTCTATTTAAATACCTTTTTCTCTTAGCTGGAAGTCTGCCAAGAAGGAATACAGCCTTTTTTTTTTTTAATATGAAAAGAAATTGAGGTGAAAACTGTAAAAGGTAACTGATGGTAGTAATTTCTGTCTCTGCCAGCAAATTTTGAACATGGGGATTTAATGGCAGAAATCTAATGTTTACCTAGACCACTGATCAAAAACTGAATATAAATATTCTCTCTCTTCCCCGTTCCATGTCTCCACTTGGCAAGGAGGTTTCCTCAGACAACCCAGCTAAATATAAATTAAGAGAGACTTTAGATGTTACCCTGGAACCTACTTGTTAACAGGAGAAACTTACTTTTGAGAAAAGCAGAAAATGCATTCGACACTGAGAATTACATTATTACCCTTCTCTATTCTCTTGGTATTTGTTCCCCATGTTGTCCACGACACAAACCCACCAGAAATATATAGAAACATCTGAATATTTACTTACTCATTAGCATTCAAGCTAGCTGTGGCTTTGATGATCATGTAGCAGAGTGTAAGGGCACTGAGGAGGCCAAAACTGGCAATAATAAACCATTCTTCTGTTGACAAAGGAAAGGGAGGAAATCACTCGTGGGAGAAGGCTTATGTCAAAGCGATGCCAATACTTCCCTCAACACCACTGGCGGGAGGCAAGAGGCTTCTAAGCCATGACTGGCACCAGGAGGTGAAGCAGAAGGAGGTTAGCCACAGAGTTACTGACTGGAGAAGGCTAGCAAAGAAGAATTGGAGAGAGGTGTAGAAAAAAAAGCATGGCACAACAATATTTCCCAGCTGAGCCCAAGGGTTAGTGATAAAGAAAGGTTACTTAACAGTGTACAGGGAAATGCAGGAAGACGGGAAAATGTAATGAAAACTCTGTCTGCCCTCAGGTCAGAAAAGGTTGTCAGGGTTGGTTTAGATTTGCTGAGATGCAGCTCTTCACATAAGCATACTCTGTATACTTTCACACTTAATTTGTGCCTTTGCCCCCTCCCTCCTGAGTAAATGCTATAGTGTTACTTCTAAAAAAAACAGCAAAAAAATAGGATTGCTTGCTCAACAGTAAAACATAACTGGAGTTTTCCATTTCCAATAGACAGGAATACAACATGGAAAAATAATCTCAGCATTAGTGTATACATACAGACACATTAAAAATAAAAAGTACTATTAAAGAACATTCACTATTCAAAGTTCTCCCCCCTCAAGATCAATTTGGCACATAGTAATAGATCAGAATACAAACACTTTTGTTGAATATGGCTTTTGGTTTAACGCTTATGCATCGAAGAATGCATGTGTCATCCATAAAATCTAAACACTTGAACAGCCTTTTCTAAAGCTTTATTTTATAAACATTGTCAGAATGAACTGTTGCTGATTATTTTTTGTTTTACCCTGGCATCCCATCTGTGCAAGAGCAGTACTACAGTTGGGAACAGACAGTAAAAGCACTTTCTGTAAAAACAAGTAGTGAAAAGTTTCAGTTAAAACTACAGAGTTGTCCCACCCATGACAAGAAAAGCAGCACACCAAAAGATTTGCACTCTGTTCAATAGAGCTGGATACAAGATTAATCAGATGTTGAACACTGCATGACGAGGTGACTTACTGGCTTTGTAACGATTCTAGATTTTGCAGTGGATTCTTTCCTTCTCAGATCAGGACATTTCTGGATATGGACTATGTATTTCATAAGATGAGACTTTTTTTAATGAGACATTTACTTTGCTACAGCATCTAAAAAAACCCACTCTAATGGACTGTATCAGTTACAGATACACGTTTCAGTGGCAAACAGTGTCACAAAGTTCAAAATCTAGATCATAGAGCCACATAAGCAAAACACAAGGAGAAAATCAGACTGTTGTACAGCATGCATTCTATTTTTGCAATTCAGCCAGAAAAACAACTATTCATGCATCAAATTGAGACTGTACAGCATATGGAAAAATGATGCAATTCCACACATACTGTATTTTTTATAGTGCTATTATACATTAAAAACCCTAGGTAAAATCCAGTGAGTGGAAATTTCCCATGCTGTTCTTACAGATAAGAGCTTGTGAGCAGTGCAGGAACAGTTTTCTGATGTCCTAAAACACTTGGACAATACTCAAATGTTGGTACATCAAATACTTTTTTTTTTTCTATTTGCAAATTTTTTAAGAAAAAACATCTGCTAAGAGATGTCAGCATTCCAGTAGTACTGTTCTCAGGGGAAAAAATGTCTGCAGAAATAGTAATCAGTTAAAATATTTTATATTTGCATAAATTATTGCATGTAAAGTATTCTGAAAGGGTAAATAATGGTTTTGGCAATCCAGCTTCTCATACTGATTACCAAATTCGGGAGGGTGATTTTGCTGCCATTTTCGTTCACCCAGTGTTCTTCGCATGCAGACCTAAATGGATATACCATTAATAATGAAAGTGCTGGCGCTGCCGTGCCTAGAGTTATCGGTTTCAATACGGAGCGTGCGCCCCTTACAGAGACGCTGAGGTCACCTTCGTCCCTGCAGGGAAATCTTTCACCGTGGCCCCGCAGCACGGAGCTACAGCAAAGCAAGTGCCACATACCAGGAAAACCGTAGAGCAGTACTGGAAGCCAAAGAAAACTTACTTGTCACAGCAATGTTGATCTCTCCCGACCTTGGCGTTAGCTCCCCGTCCTGTGGAAGCTGTGACATCCCAGAGGTGCGCAGGGGCTCCAGGCTGAGCGCGCTGTCATTGGCAAAGTCGCCGAGCGCCGAGCGCCGGCTCGCTGGCTGGCCTCTGGCGAGCCTCTCCATGTCAAAGGCTACGTTATCTGTACATGGCACGTTTGGCTAGAAAAACAAGCAATTCCGCATTACGCTGGTGAATATTCTACATGTAAGCAAACCTATCAATTGCGTAAAAGCACATGCACACACTGTTCAGCTGCTATGGCTGTCCTCACGGGAGAGGAATACACCAGTTACCAAGTTCTATCCCAAGTTGCACCGTCAGTCCACCTTAAAGAGGTGGAGAAAGAAGCAGGAAATGGGATTAAGATTCAACAAAGGGACTCAAATATGCCTGTATCACAGCCCACGCCTGTATGGTTTACTACCATAAGCAATGATGACATGCACCAAATTCTACAATATCCTCCTCTAAAAATCCAGGTATGTTATTAATTGCAAAAATAGGTCATCCACAGTATATCTACAAGTATTTCTTAGAAAATGTGCAAATTTGTAAGTGACACAACTAAAACTGGAGGCCTGATTAATCGCACTGGCTTGATTCAAAAGGTGCTTTAGACAGTATCTTCATTCGCTCTTCTCTTTCTTCCTTGTTTCTTTCTTCTGAAGAGAGCATTGCTCTCACCTTACAATTTTTTCCTCATATGGGAAACATGGTAAAATCCTCTCTTGAGGTTCTTTACTTCTATCTCTTTGTGAAGTGGTCAACAAAAGCAGTCCTCAGGGATCCCATAAGCCATGGGCTGCTTGAGGACAGCTCGCTGGCTTTGGCTAGGGCACAGCTTTGTGTGTAAGCAAATTTAAGAATGTCTATGGGAGACCACAAAAAGAACAAGAGATTTACAGAGTAAATTTAACAAAGAAGGGTTAAAAGAAGTTGAGAAAAGGAAGATTATAGAGAAGCAAGTAGACTTCCAGTAGATAAGAAATTGTTATAAATGGAAATATAACAACGTATTCTCAATGACCAACCAAGGAAAGGGACAACAGCCACAACAAATCAGCTTTATCAGCAGCAAAGAAATTGGTAAAAAAACCCCAAAGTACTTTCTGAGTAAGGGTACTGGAACACCCTTCTCCTTTTCTCCCCTACAACTATTCCTCCCGTTCTGGGTCTCAGACATGGGAGGAAGAAAAGCTCACAACAGTGCAACTTACCACAATTCCCAGTGCCTTCAAAATGTTCAGTTTACACATTGGACACGTACAGTGCTCGCTAAGCCATGGATCCACACAGGCTTTGTGGAAAACATGCCTAGAAGAACAGACAAGGTACATACATAATTTGTAAACAATTCTATTTTATACAATGAGAACTACTTCTAACAAACTTTTGGATAGTTTCTCTTTTAATTAAGCCAGAAGAACAAGTTCTAGAATTGCCAGTATTATCTGTCGATTACAGTAAGAAAAAAAACAAACCAAAAAATCTTGCTTGTTGTTGCCACCCTTTACTAATAGTTCAACCAGGAAGAAACACTTAAAAGGAGAATTAATTTTTTCCCCTTTTATTGTGGATATGAGTATGGACATGGGCAGAATAACTAGGGTAACAAAGTACTACCACAACCTTGTGTAAAGTCTTGTCTCAATTTCTATGTAGAACCTGGACATAAATTGGGCAGGAAAAGCACAGATCCACCAGCAGCCAATTTTATTAAAAAGTCAGCACAACCAATGCAAACACACTCATGTTTGATTTTGAAAGGGCTTTTATAATTATCACATCTAAGTAAAAAGAGATTTTTCCTACAATTAATATTTCTCAATATCAGGAAGGAAAACATGTCTGTCATCATATGATGGTCATTAAAAAAACCAAAGAAGAATCTTTCAAAGATGAAAAGGCAAACTGGGCTTCTACTTGCACAGTAGGGAACTCTGCAACAGCGAACATTCTGAATTGCCACCTACATCACATACAAAAATCTGAAGTCACATATTATTTACATTTATATTTACATATAAATGTAACAGTGTTGGAACTGATATAACAAGGATGGACTATGCAGAGACCAAAACAACATATATAAATTAAAGGAAATGTCCTCTTAGCTTTTCAAAAAGCAAAGAACTTTTCAGAGCATATTCATGGCAGAAATGGTTATCACTAGACTTTCCACACAATACATCTTCAGCAAATACTCATAATAACTTAGTCTGAATAACTGCCTACAATAAGAACCCAGATCTTTCCGTTCCAGTGGCACTAACTGCAGAGCAAAAAGCCAGTAAGAGCAGGCACATCCGAACACGACAGACTGGCGATCACGGCAAACATCAGCAATTACTCGGGCTGCGCAGCCAGTCAAGAGCTGTGCTCTGAAACCAGCTGATGAAGGGGCAGTGGCAGAACAAGGAGTTCTTGCCATCTATTTGAGGCATCAGCACGGTCTCTAAGAGGTCATGCATGCCCCCAAGGCAGCATGAAGTTGAGCTACTCTCCGTCCTCTCCTTTCTCAGGTTGTACTTGCTATTCTGTGCCTCAGCAAGATCCTCATAGAGGGTATGGGACTTCTTTGCTCCCTATGTTTTGGGATTTTAAAAGCAGAGACCAAAGAGGACATGTTACCAGATAATTCTCTTTTAAATGTCTGGAAAGTGACCGGAAAAAAAAGACCTCATGAATTTGTTAACAAACATGGAAAGAGACAGTACAGAATTAGATTTTGCCTATGGCTACTAAGACTGATGGAGACACTAAGTACATACTTAGGTTCCAGTCAGCTACAACTATATATCCTACCTGTACTAACTGAAGATGCATAGACCTGCAGAGTATAATATAGTCAACACAAGATGGACGGGGAGCAAAAGGACTTTGCTTATCTATACCCCAGATATTGCAGGAGTAGAAGCTTACAGAATCTCAGCTAGTCACTTTGCTGGACTGTGTCCTTTAGCAATAATGCAATCATGGAAAAAAAGGCTATGTACAGTACTTACTGTTCAAATAACTGAATACAGATTCACTTCTATTGTTCTTAGGTCTTAACGCATTCCCTCTCTTACAAAACTACAGGAAACAATGCTTAGAAATCCTGGATGATAGAAAATGGTTTGAAACCTTCTGAAACATAGAGAGATGTTATTTTTCTGTGTTAGGCAAATCATGGCTTATATTTCCTTTTAAGTGTCTGAAGTCTGCTTTTTAGAGTAGGACAAACCTGAAAATCTAATATTTTGGGAAACAGCAGACATCAAGACTCCACAGAAGTATGGAAACAGCTTTAATATATCGTTATCAGCTAATCAGTGCTGTAGAAGCACTCAGATCAAGTGAAGCAGGCGACCGATATGGATGCTAACATGCATCTGCTAAATATTATGAGTTATTTTAAAGAATCATTAGCAGTTTGACATAGTTCAAAAGCTCCAAAACAGCTCAACTGTTTTTCTGACCTCTTAATTCTTTGCTTTTAGTTCCTAAACCTTCAAGGATGTTTATTAATGTGTTTCAAAAAAGTGCAGTTCTCCAAAGGTTATTTATTGATTTAGATCAGCATGGCTCTGCCTACTACTTATGCAGTTTATCTACTCCTTAAAAAGCTTGCTGATACCATCATCATGGCTCAGGCTCTGTCTGGATTTCTCTGCTTGCAACGTTAAAAGGCAGTAATACGGCAATGAAGATAATAAACACATGAATTATTTTAAAAACCTCAGTCTGACAAAGTAAGCCCTCGCATTTTCTACTATCATAAACCTTCTCCATCTTCCTATTTCTGTCGCTTGTTTTCCAAGACCATAAATCTGAAGAGTTCCTAGCAAGTTGCTCTAGGTCACAGCGGCTGACGACATTCCCCCAGGAGCCACACACCGGGGAGTCAAGTGTGACACAGCTTTTGCTGCTCCCCCAGCCTCGGGCTGGAGGAAGCACGGCTGGCAGCCAGGCTGGCAGCGCTGAAGGAGTCTCCCATGCGGGCATAACTCCGAGCAGGCGACCTGCAGGTATTTTTCCACTCTGTCAGCATACCCAAGCCAGTTGCCCTCCAGCTTGTAATAAACACCGTAATGACAACTCTGTTGTACGACACGGCTTCTTTGCAGCATTGCAGAGAGAAAAAGCGAGTTGGAAATATCTTTCAGTGGTGTAATGCCTCCGAATTTGCAGGTCACACAAGCAGAAGGGTTTGAACGAGTTTACGAGCGCTACCTCCCAAGAGCTCGCTACGCCGCCCCGCTCAGCGCAGCATCCGGCCGAAGGGGCCCGATCAACGCGCCGCTGCAAAGCGGCACCTTTGGCTACTGCTGGAGGCAGCTGCTACCCTCGCCCGGGGTACAAACCTCCCAGCGGGGCTGGCAAGCGGCACGCAGGTCCTT
>NW_010530105.1:50179-50623 GCF_000687285.1 Phaethon lepturus | reverse complement strand
GTCCTGGGATATACAGATTTTTTTTATTTTTTTTTTAAAGCTGGCTTTGCTGGTTATTAAGAATCATGTGATCAAAAGTTAAAGGCATTTTCTTTTTCTGCATCTTGGACGTTAAAGTGGCAACAGTTTGTGCTGTTGATGCAGAGTCTAGCCACATCCCCGTGGCTTCCCTTCGGCGGTGCGTGGATGGTAACGTATCGGATACCAAGGACCGGCTGAACAAAAGCTCTTTTTAAAACAAACAAAAAAGCCCTATGCTGAGCCTCACAGAGGCCGCAGTATTGCTGGTTCTTAAACGGTTTTGCCCTGTTGGGCTAGGTTTGGAAAGCACGTTAGATGGATGTGCTCTGTCAGGGAAATGGAAAAGACTGGGTAAACCCTCAACTCCTGCTTGTAAAAATAATCCAGGCTAAGTCAAGCCTTAACTCCACCTGTCCTGAAACT
>NW_010530105.1:48211-50148 GCF_000687285.1 Phaethon lepturus | reverse complement strand
ATTCCTGCTACTTCCATTAAGTCAGAAGGTGTAACACTGATGCCGCAGGAAACGTGGAGGGAAAGGGCTGCCTTGTGGGCTGTGAGGATGCCTATGGCTTACCTGCTGCTATGGAGCTACCAAAAATGCAGCCAAGCTGTTGCTACAACCTTGTGGGAAAAAGCTGGTGAGGGCAGTGTTAGAAGCTGTGGGGTTTGATTGCCTCCAGACTTCTGGGAATAGAAAATTGAGGTGATGCAGGAGAAGTTCGACAGGCAGAAAAGAGGATGTGGGTTGCTTTGCAGGTACCAGTTCTCGCGTTGTCTGCGTCTCGCTTTACGTCGCTTGCTTCTGTTATAAATAGATCAAGCCAGGAACGTACCTCGTTTGTACAAAGCTGCAAAAAACACAGTATGCCGCTGGGTGTTGTGTAGCCAACCTACAAGGGTTTTTGTTCTTGTATCTGTTTCTGCAGGGGCCGGGCACCGTGTGCGATCTGCGGCGCTAACGGGAGCGTAGGTGGGAAACGAAAGGCAGAAGGGCCTTTGCGCAGAGCAGCGGGGGAGCGACCTTTCCATGGCTCCCTCCCAGACCGAGAGGGGTTTAACCTTGGAAGCTCCAAGTTGTTGGAGGATTTGAGGGGGCGAGATGGGGAGATTTGGCAAATTTGTCTTGGGGGCTACTCCTGCTCGGACCCGCAGGCAGGTGCCTGGGGCTGGTGGGAAGAGGAACCAGACATGGGGCTTCCTCTCTTATTTTTGTGTTTGTCCATTTTTAAATTTTTTTTTTTCCTCCTCTTGCCTGTCCTCGCATCCCAGGATTGATCAGCCTGGTGTGAAACCCTGCTCCGGAGGCTGTGCCCTCTCCGGCAGCTGAGCGAGCAGGGTGTGAGGCTCCTGGCCCGCCAGCAGCATCCCGAGCGGGGCGAGGGGAGCGGGGCTGCGGATGCCAGGCACCCCGGCACGGGGGTCCCCATGCCATGGGAGATGCAGCTGTGCCCGCAGCCCTTCTCCCTCCCTTAAAAATAAACCTGCGGGGGATTCAACAAAAACCCAGCATAGAAATTCTAGAGAATGGCTGATATTTTATTATTGGAGAGAAATGGTCTCCCTGTGCGAGTACGAAAAAGGGGAGCGTGAGGAAGAGTAAGGACGACAGGGTGTGGCTCGAGCATCAGTAACAAATGCTGGAAGAAAAAATGTTCTTTGTTCTGCAGTCAGGTGGGTTGACAACTATTCTCACTCATCCCTGGCATGCATAACACCCAATGCAATTAAAAGATCCGGGAAGGCTTGACATAGTGAAACTGCTGCAAATGCAGCAAGCAAAGAGATTCAGCCTAGAATCTGCGCTTTTGCTTTTTTAATTAAGTTCCAAAGCTCATCGGTATCAAATTCAGCGTATTTGTGTTTCATACAGCTGCATTGTTTTGCTATCAACGTTTCATGTGCTTAATGTTTCAGATGGTAAGTTAAAGCTCTCTAGCACTAAAATTTACACTGGCCTACATGTGACTAGAATTGGACCAAAGTGTGCATTAAAGTGTGTTAAAGATGTGTACGTCCATATGTGCGTGCAGTATGGCAGATCGACTCATAATAACAGTCTTGCTAGTAAGAAAATAATCTCAAAGCTATTGCTTTTAGCCCACCTTTGTTTGTCTGGCAGGTTTAAGAACTCTCTTTTAAAAATTAAATAAATAGAAAATAAATATACGTTCACAGTTGCTTTTAGATTGCTACAGGCTAAAGCAGTATCTTGAGCCTAAAAAACTATTATCCTCTTTTTTTTTATGCTTTGTTCATTCTGCTGTAAATTGGTTTAAGTGACTAAAATGTTGGTGTCTTTTCCCCCCCGCCCCGAGCATCGGAACTAAAACTTGGTCTCTGCAGTTACTGGCAAGAAGTGAAATCCTGGCAGTTGTGAATACTATGAACTTGGTTGTAGACAAGCAAGCA
>NW_010530105.1:39467-48188 GCF_000687285.1 Phaethon lepturus | reverse complement strand
GACCAATATCCATCTCCTCGCTTCCGATTTTAAGTAAATTCTTTTACATTCAGGGTCAGGAATTTGGACAGTTACTTATTTTGTGGGTCTGCATAAATATATGTGTATTTTTATATCTTCGAAAAAGTCTTATTTCCTTTTCTGGGAGGAGGAGAAATCTGAGTGCCAATTTACATCTTGTGACATTTCCTTACAACCGCACGCTGGCGTATGCACTGCTAGAGGCCAGCCCATCATTTCTTGGTAAAAAGAACCTTTCAGCTCGGTTACCTCCTGTAGAGAGCTAATTTTCCAGCAGTCAGGCTTGATCTGGATAAACAATTAGAGAGCGCGCGCGAGAGATGAAGATGATCACATCAGCGCTGTCTGTAATTCAGTTAATACAGCCAGACCCTGTGATTTCGCGTCTGCGGCGTACTTGCGCGGTCTCAAAAGCCGCAGAGGCAAGCAGGCAACAAAGCCAATCGGTTACATTTGTCTTGGAAGAATTAGCGGCACTTTTCATTCATTTATTGAAAGCCAGCAAACAGCTGCAGCATGCATCTGCACCACGAGAAGGTGATTCTTGACACGTTTGCTCTCCCCGCCACCCCCCCCCCCAGCCCTGTATGCAAAAAATTTCATCACGCAATTAATGCTGGGGTATTGCCATCCTTAAGGATAGCTTTTTTCCCTTGCAGTTTGAGACCTTGCGGTGTTTTTATATTTGATTTTAAATCAGTATCTTGTATAGCGGAGTTGAAGCTGACTAGGTGAACCCTACCATTTCGGCATTTCTCAATTTTTTTTTTTTATTTTTTTTTTTAATTCCTTAAAGAGCTGGTCAAAATTATCCGATAGCAATACTAAACTGCATAGAAGATGTGCCTGGTTCTTTGAGTAAGCAGTAGCATTTCACATGTAACATCAGTGGAAGAGATCCAGTTAAAGCAAACTATGCTCTTGTACAGTCTTTGAGGATACGTTTGTTACTGATGCGAATTTGTTCCTCCCACGTACGGTGCTATAAAGGGGTTAAAAATACATCTTTGGTTCACTTTATTCCCAGTGGTAGCTCCAGAGCATTTATACATGGATCAGATTAAAATAGGTCAATATCTTTTGTGGAAGGTCTTTTGACGCTTTGGCGCATGACTGCAGTACACCTACCTTGAGGATGGATGGACCCGGAGGAAATCTGTGCATTAACAAAAACACAGCCTAGGGATACTTTAGGATCACATTCCTTTATTCATCAACTAAATCAAAGGCTTGACAGAGGATACTTTGTCATCAAGTCAGTCTAAATAATACTTTTTGAGGTGACAGATAACTTCTGCTGAAGAAATAAAACCATGTATTTAGGTAAGCAAGAAACGTACAAACAGCGTGGGTTTATTCTGTTTTTTACGCTGCGTCATTTGCATTAAAATACGTATGTATATGCTCTAGCTGAAATTTTTCAGAACCGTATTAAAAAGAAAAGGGTGTATTCGTGAGTTGCCTTATGGCAGGAAGTCTTTGTCTGCCTGTTTGCTTTATTGCAGTTGTTTACTGCCTTGAATTGATTTTTGCCTACCAAATCAGTATATTGAGGATGGCTGGGGAAGGCAGGGTGGAGGAGGAGGTGGGGGTGCAGTTAGCAGGACCAAGAAGCTGTTTGCTGCCTTACGGCGTGTAGGGTTCCCCCCCCCTTTTTTTTTTAACTTGGAATTTCCATATTATAAAACGGAAGAGGCTTCTTTTTGATATAATGGAGCCATTAACATCTATTAATAATGCAGACAGGGTAAGTAGCTGGAGTCGGAGCTCCCGGGGGGCCTCGTAAAACAGATGTGCACTGTATCTTCCTGGGTTTGATAGCTGCTGGGGTCGAGGGGGTCGCTGTGGTTCCCGTTTATTTCCTCTGGCAGCGGTTTTCTAATTTAAGCACCTCTGTCTCCTGGCTACAGCTGCCCGCTGTGATGCGGAGGGGGTGCTGGCGCGTTGTCGCGCCCGCCGCCGCAAAAAGGGGCGCGAGCAGAGTCGCCCCTGCCTCGGCGCTGCCTGCCTCGGCGCGCTCTTCTCGGATGCGTTTTCCGCTCAAGGTTCTGTGCTGGGCTCTTTTGTTGGGTTTTTCTTGCAAAAGAAATTAAGGTAAGCATTTCCTCCTCCTTGCAGCCGCAGATTTTTTTTTTTTTTGCATGGGAAGGAAGAAGAATTTCAGCTTGCAAGAGCATGTAGCGTATCGCTTGAGGTGAGGTCTAGCCCCCTGATGGGAAAGGTAGTTGCCGTATCCCTTTTTCCAAGATTACCCTTCTCAATTTTAATTGAGTATATTCACGGTGCTGCCTCTGAATAGGTAGTGCTGCATGTTCTTTCTATAGCTGTCTCCATTTAATTTGGAGAGGGTGGGGTATACCAGAAGGACTGAAATTCTTTCTTTTTTTTTTTTAATGCTATTTCTTTAATTGCAGATTACTCTGCAAAAGTAGTGATAAGATACTAGCGGCCATAGCGGTGGCAAAAAGTCTTTAACCGGTACCGTACCAGCTGTAGGTGCATCGCACAGGTTTAGGGTTGCCTTCAGTCAAATACGATAGGTGAACGTCCGTCCTTGTGCGCGCTCGTGTGGCAATATAATCCTGCTGTATGCGTTTAAATGTGGGGGTACGCACGTCTGCTGGCTTGTCACCGATGCGAGGGGGGGTGTAATCCCGGTATCGGGTCCTTACCAGCTGCGTATTACAGCTAAAAGTTTAGAAACGTGCAGAAAGGTGATGTAGCTCTGTGGAAAGGAGCGGACAGAACAGTTATTTCTCCACCTCTGTTGTTCTGCCATTGCTGTGCATGCAAACGACCATTAGCCTCTCGCTGCGAGGCGTGTGCGCTGTATGACATAGGGAAGCATCACTTCTGCTCTGTGTCCTGCCGTCGTGCTCTCAGCTGAGAATCGGGTTGCGTCTGCCTGTCAGAAAGGTAAAGATACACCAGATAGAAGGAAACAACAGGGGTGCGAGCAGGGTTTTTCGGAAGTGCTGCGTACGTGAGTCTACGGGATTTCGGAATAGGGTGGACGGACCCTTCTCTTCCCCCACATCCATTGAAAACGTGAAATAAAATTTGCCTCTGACTTATCACATGCTTAAAAAACCTTGGCTGTACCGCTTGCTGCTTTCTCTGTACTGAGACGCTGTGCATTAGCTCGCCCGTCCTTGTGAAGGCACGCTGACGCACCGGGCGCTTCGCCTACAGTGGTACTGTGCGATTGCCACCAGCGCGGTCTTACACGGGGGTGTGAATGGACGTGTTAATAACTTGACTACCTGGCATATTTTAAAAGCATAAATATTTATAATATTTGTTCCTCAAATGTTTTCTTTCTCTAGTAGTGTCCAAATCCGAAAGACAGAAAATAAATAATTTAAAAAATGGTATATAAAACTTGGAGGAAAAAAGGCTTAAAAGCAAAACTCCGCTTTTATATAAAACTTCATGTTATTTCTCTCTTTTATTAGATCCAGGCTATACTTGCAGATAGTTCTCTTTTTTCATGTATTGATTGTTCCTCTAATCTTTCTGATAGAATTCCAGTGTAATACTAATAGCTGCTTGACTTCAAATATAAATGTCCAGATTTTACAAAACAACTAAATTAAGTAATTAAATGCATGTAACTTTAAAATGAGTACATTTTCAAATAACTTCTTAAAATACAGCCATTTTTCTTGGGAAAACTTGCTGTCTGTTACTTCTGGTAATTTTGTTTGCTCAGTAATACAGAACACTTGTCCCCTCATTACAGAAGAGGTCAATAAGGCTCCTAACTGACAGGTTCAAAAGGACAATAAAATACTGTGTGTTTTTAATTGCATACTTGAGTCAATGTTTTTTATTTTGTTAACTTGTAGTCTGTTTGGTAATTCTGTTACATATTTATACAATATTTGTATCATTCAGCACTTTTTTTATGAACTCAGTGTGTGAAGCTATGGCTGTTATTAGTGCTTAATGGTTCTTTTCTCCTGTGTCTATAAAATAATCCCTTCAGAACTGACTGAAAACCTAAACATTAACCAGCATAAGGAGAGATTGTAGGAGCAAGCTGTATGTTTTGTAGTTCACCTATTGTTAAAACAAAACCAATAAACCTGAAACCATGTTTTTTGTTTGCGGCATCAGTCGCTTATTTGGGCCCCTTTTGGATTATCTATGGCAAATTTCACATCTGAAATGCAGTTCAGATGCATAATACTTTGTGTTTAATATTTAATGACCGATTATGATTGATATTTATATATAATTCTTCTTTGCCCTGGTAAGAGTTTCTCTGTGAAACGAAGACAGACTATGTGGATTTTGTGGTGTTGGTGTACATTTCTCCTTATTTTCCCCTTACGGGAAAATACACACACAGACACAATCTGTAATAGGAAACAGTAATTTTAATGACTTTTATGCTGTGATAAAAACATTTTTTTAAGATAGAATAATAAACAAAGCTAGAAGCAAAATTGCCCACTTAGGGAAGTTTGCTGAATACAAAAATACATTGCTACAAGTCAGGCTTCCGCATTCTTTGGGAAACAAAGGAAAGATCCTCTTTCCTTTGTTAATGGTATTTATCATCCTTAACTCATTAGTTGCTGCAGGCAGAGATGAAATGTTGGAGTGATTAGAGGTGATCCACTGATAAAATTCACATAGGTTCTTTGGGGAATGCCTGTGTGCTGGTATTTTGCAGATAAAATACACACAAAAATACATAAGCTGCAGGCATTTCTCCTCCCTAATGCTCTTTAAAGAACACTGAATTTTCATCCTGTGTTGATTTGTATGTTTAATGCCTTCTAAATAAAAAAGTACAATTGCAGGATTCCTTTTTATCTGAACTTTGGGTGCGCCCTTGTGTAAAATGGAAATGCTTTGTGAGACATCTGTGAGGAGGGAACAAAGTAGAAGGTAGTATGGGACTGCTTTGTATGACAAGCTGTGATTTGGCCTCTTCTGACAATATATCATTGTAATTTTGCCTGAGCAGTCTTAGTTTTTTGAAAAGTCAACCTTTTTTAAGCAATTGCCTGCAAAGCCAGGCCAACTATGGGTTGGCATAGAGCAATATATAAAAATACATGTAAGTATACAGATCTTTCTTTTAAAATTATCTCCCTTTCCTTTTTATTTACATGTTGAGGGAAAGGAGATGTCCAAAATGTGAGGTATATTTTTTCCTTTTCTTTAGGTAGGTGTAGCACTCTTGCACGACACATACTCTTTGCGTTTTCCAAGTGCCGTGAGTTCTCCTCTAACTGAATTTTAAACAACAGTGTTTCAGTGGATGCTTTCCTACATTGTGTCTTGCTTACAAACCCACAAATAATTTGCACAATTTTCTTTCTTTATTCTAATTAAATCATATGTACATGTTCCTCAAACTTTCTGCTAAGGGGGAAAAAAAATTTCTTCCTTCTAGTGACACTGTTACATTTTTTTTTTCTGTGAGATCTTGCAAACCTCTGACCAGGATCTGTACTGTAGCTGCTTACGATAACCTCCAGCATGTTGGTGTGAGGGGAGGAGCAGAAATCTAACAGCTCATACTCCAGACACCCACACAGATTGCAATAGAGGAAACTCTGTACAGCAGCAAAACAGAATAGTAAATATAGAGTAAGAAATAGTAAAAATGTGGCAAGTTGTAATTACAAAGAGGGGACCTATGTCGAGCTGAATACGTTTTCTGTATGTGACACAAGTGAGATTATTTGCAGGGGAAAAAAATCCTCAAATTTATGTATTGTATTTACTTTTTAGAAATGTATGCTTCTGTGTCTCCTGATTTCTGATCGATTGACCTCAGAAGGAGGGCTAGCTCTTCTCTGGGTTGGGAGTCTGGCTTCAGACTCTTTTAAACGGAACCAAGTACGAAAAGATGTAGCACTGGTGGTGAGAGCTGGAGAACAGCAGTGATTCTGTGAGGATAAAATTTTCCCCATCTTCCTCTTTGTTCAAGTCAGATATACACAACTGTACATTTATTTCTGTTGTGGCTTTGTATGTGTGGCTGAGTGGCTGTGAAGGCACCTCAGAGTCGGCAGGGATTCAACACGCAGGTACCAAGGATGCACGGGGACAGTGCTTCCAGTACCCTGCTTGAGGTTCCACGTGTGGGAATTGGAAGATTCTGGGAGAAACAGTTCAATCAGGGAGAAGATTATTTGGATCGCAGAAAGATATAAATTAGTTATCTATTGAATGCGCCTGGAAAGACAGGAGGCTGCAGAATTTGTGTACAGAATAGGAGACAACTACTGATTAATTATGCTATAAACCAACCATGGTGTATAAAAGTGTGCGTGATAAATGCCCATATCCTACACCCTTTTCCCCTTTCTCCATGGACAACCCATTCATTCATCTCCCTGAGGACTTCTGCAAAGATTCCAAACACCCGTCCCTTTTAAAATAAAATAAAACCTGCCAACATAGTGGGATTTTTTCCTTCTCCTTGCTGAAATGGTGAGTTTCTCTGCATCATGCCTGTTTGTTGCTCATAAGAGGTTTGAAAGCGTTTGGTATGTTGTAAGCAGCCTGACCTGGAGGAGTGGGGGGAGAGGGACCCCCACGCTGGCCATGGGGCACAACCTTTGCCTCCACGGGAGAGATGAGCACTGGGCGGTCCGTGGGGAAGGGCTGGGGACGATGCTTTGGGTAGAGCCCCTCTTGTCCGTCCCTTTCAAGGCTTCTGCTCTTGGTGCCCTAAAGGGAGGGGGAGCACTCCCTTTTGGGGTTGAAGGAGTTAAAAAACGTGAGTTTGTACCAATTTGCCTTGCATGTCTTCATTTACTAAATTGCCTTTTATAAAAAGGCAAAGTCGCTTTCCTGATGCTGTAGCTGCTTTGCTCTGACCGTCCCTCAAGGCTACCCCTTTTCCTAAAGATACGGCTTTCTTCCTTGAGGAAATAACATCGCTGTGTCTCCCTCCTGCTTGTTTTATGCCCCAGCACCTAATTTCTGTGAGACTCAATGTATCTTCTTTGTGTGTTTAGACTATGAACACCGCACAGGGAGACTAAACTACTGTGCATGACAATTATGCGTACATGAAACTCTTCATTAGCCTCCGTACTAAAGAAAGGAGAAAATAGATGTCACGGAAAAATTTCTGCCCAGTTTTGCCTTCTGCAGCAGATGAGTGGGAGTGTTGAAGTTCCCCTTCTGACTCTGGAGCAGCAGGGTGCGGGTTTTCATGCAGACCTCCGGTGCTAGATGAACGGGGACTGCAGCGTGCAACCAGGTGGCCCTGGTTGCATGGCCAAAGCAGGAGCTGAGGTGCCTCTCCAATGAAGGAGGTGTCTCTGGGCTTGAGCATCTCTCTGCATCTTGCATTGCTTTGTCCATGACCCTGTGTTACCTCCAAAACAAAGCAGCAGAGCCCCCTCCTTTGTGAGACTGGCTGCCAGCGGAGGGGATGGAGGTGCCCAGCGCTTGGGGTGAGAGGGCTCAGGTCTTCCATTCGTATTGAGTCACTGCCCAGAGCTGTGCCAAAAGCCCACCGCAGCTGGCAAGGCATCTGCCATCGCTTTCTGCTTGAACAGCAACAGGGCCTTTCCTCAATGTCTTGCAGGCTCTTTGCTCTGTCAGAGTTGAACTTTGAACCATTTTAAATTCATATACCATCTAGGAATATGCAGATTTTAATTTCAAAAGTCAAATTCAAGAGCATGCTAAATACTATAAGTACTCTATAATTGGCTTGATTAGGCTAATATTAACTCTCAAGTGACACTTCAGTGGCATCAACTGTGACAACAGAAGTGACATTGCTGAATTGCCTTGGTTTTAGGGAAAATCTTGATCATGGCTTTTTCAGTTGTCACTGTGGCATAATGCTCATAGACAAACATATTTCTGGCAAGCGTGACGTCCCTTCTCTCCCGTTGTAGGGGTGTGGATGATCAGACTTGCTGCTGCTCAGTAGGGTTCCTGCACTAACAAAATGCTGCGATGGCATTTCTGTCAACAGAAGCCCATGGATTTTTGTTTAACCTGTTCAGAATTAAAATATCTTGAGAAGCCGTTCTTGATGAGATATCAGTAATGTTTACCAAGGCAAGGAAGAAGATGACAGGCTGCCATTGTTAATGGTAGAGGCTATGAAGCAATGGCTTCAGTGATCTGAGCATATGATAAAACAACATCAACAGTGCAGCATCCTTTCCTTTTTCTCCTCACTAGTGGACTACATGTTTTCAGTTCTGGTGTAACTTTCAAAGGATAACAGTTTCAAGTACTTGGCATCTAGAGAGGGGCAGTTCTTGCCACCGTCTATATCCCTGGTCCTGCATAGCCTGCTGACTGTCAGGCTGGTACTAGATGTAGATAGTGATCTTGCCAGCAAAGTGCTAGGCAAGCGTTCGCTGAGCCCTGTTTTAGATCTTGAAGGTTGTGTTAGCCTCAACAATATAGACCCATGGTGTTCTTCGAGCCTATATCTTGGCAGGCTTTGTTCCCAACAGTGTATGAAGGCAATCTCTAACGTGTCCCCTAGTCAAGAGCCAATGGCTGTTAGGCAGTCTTTTTATTGAGGGAAAATCACATAGTTTTGGTGAAATTTGTTCTCTTCTAATGATTGTCTTGCCTACATTTGTAATCATGCAGAAGAGAGATAAAAAATAATTCTAATCATGAGAGTTAAACAGCTAACTTCTCATATTGGTAGATCGCCATGATTGGGGTATCACTCCCTGAAAGATTCAATGC
>NW_010530105.1:35376-39436 GCF_000687285.1 Phaethon lepturus | reverse complement strand
GTGTAGGAAGTGCAACACGGATTGTAGCTAGGCAGATGGAGTACTGTCGTTGTCTCTTCTGATTGACTAGAAATAACCATATCTGCTGTTCTGTTATTCTATTCCCACACCTGCTAAGTCTTAGCTTTGAAGGCCCTTGAGATACAGGCTTGTACTTTCTTGGTCTGTTCCCTGGACAATGGAGCCTTGGTTAGTTGGGCCAAAAAATTCTGCTGTAATACGTGTCGTAAGTTGCCAAGACCACAGCCTGGGTAGGAACCTAATTAAATTGTCTTGTGCTTCCCTTTTGCTTCCCATCTTTCAATCATTGATTGGGTTTTTATGCAATATGTCCTAAGTAACTTGAAGGAATGGTGGTGCCTGTACAGAACCTGTACTGCAATACAATACGTATCCAGCATCCTCCAGTGTACCCAACCATTTGTGCGATAACTTCACTTCATACACAGATCTTAAGTACATTTCCTTGCTTGATCTATTTTACACAAAAAATAACATTTAAACACTAGTTATTTTCCATGTATTTTCCTGCTGTATTTCCTTTCTAATAGGCTTATTGAAATAAAGCCCACAGTAAGTCTGTCACTCCTAAAAATCAGAGATTTTTGTCTGTCATTCTGATGATTACATGAGACAAAATCTAGGAGAGAGACACTTCTACAGATTTGCTCTAATCCAATTACTCGGTTTTGAAAAAGGGGCATTTTTTGCACTTGATGGCTATTGTGGTCCTAAATTCTGGCATTGAACATTGCCTGCTTAATCATCATTGACGGCAGAGGAAAAGTGGTTTATTCCTAATTTAATAGTTTCAATGTAAACATTCCAAAGCCTCCTTAACATTAATGCTTTGGATATGACAGGATGAAATCGCATGTGGTTAATTAGGGCAGTATGTCTTGTTGCGCGCCTATCCAATGACACTACCTGCATTCATCTAATATGTGCAGCTCCGAGGCTAATTATCCGAGAGTAATAGTCATGTTTAGTCTACTCGCATGTTATGCGGAGCCTATTCATTGTTGTCCCATGATCTTCCAGATGACCATTTACTATAACTTTGTAATTTAAAAATTGTTTAATGGTTATGTTCAGGTGAAAAGGAGCAAATAACCTATTCTGTGTGTCCTACTTTATTTGAAATGTTGTTCTTGCCTAATCAGGGAGTTTATTTCATGTTCTAATGTAAGACTTTTCTCTACGGTTTCCACCACGAAATTGTGAGACTGTGCTGTACATGTTTATAGCAGCCTGGATTACCCGTGTTTTGGTGAATCCAGCTTTCCTTTTAGCTTGATGAAAGCTAATTGCTGTAAACCTTGGAACATCATTACAGCTGGAAGGATCATTGTTTTCTGCTAATGCCTGGGGATTTGTTTGCTATCCTGAAGTCCAGGGAATGTAGTTCAATGCAAGAAGAACCGAAACCAGGAAGTTTTTAGCATGGATTAATACTGCGGTGGATCAGCAGCGTTTAGTTTAGTTGTGTGTTGTTAAGTAACGTGGTGTGTTCATCACTTGAGCTTAAATCTTAAAGGATTTTGCATGCAGCTCTGTTTCTGTGTGTTCCTAGCAAAGATCTGCTAGATATCTGTTAGATAACAGCAAAGTTAACGTGTGGAATTGTCTGAGAGGGAGAGCACACGGAAGTGACCACCAACCCAGCAGAAGGCTCTTGTGAATTTTGAAGAAGTTTTCTGAATTCCTATTTTCAGGACTGACCTGTGTTTGGATAACAAAAAGCTGCTGCTGGCTGAGTGACTGACAGGCGTAAACCCTGTACAGTATGTCTCTGTTATCCAATTTAAAAATCTGTTTTAAGCACTACCACCAAGGATCCTGCTTAGTTAATTGTTTGGATTTTTTAAATATCTGTAAAAAGAAGATAGATAGATCTATCATCTTTATGATGACATGAAGAAAGAGGGAGAAGCACGTGGATTAATGGTCACCTGGACTGGAATATCTGCTAGGTGATCAAATGAAGTGCTTTTCTGATTATTTCCGTGGACCAGGGCTCACAAAGGGTTTTCTGTTCCAGTTGCAGGTCTGTAAAATCTCTGACTATGCAGATGATCTCCTTAACGTATCTGGTCAGTTGTCCTGGTTTGCTTATATCTGAGAAAATCCTGTAGGAAATAGCGGTAGAGCTGGGCTCCCTGGTCATGCCCTAATACTTCGCTTGCCAGATAATGCAAACCCTCACTTACTGACTCAGCCACATCCAAAAAAAAATTGTTGAGGGCTGACATTTGTGCATGAATTAAGTGTGTGATGTGTGTGTTGTGGAGGCATGAGGTTGTAATTAGGGTTTTGTATGATACTGCAGAAGGAGATTAATGTATAGCGCGTTTCCTTATCAGCGGGAAGCAGGAACCAGTCCCTGTGGCAGTGCGGAGCCGGTCCCTGTCCCTGGACACGTGCCATGCAGGCGCTCGCTCGGGCTGGAGGAGCCCATCTGAAGGGTTTCCATTAGAGTTCCAAAACACTGGAGGGGCAGAGGCCGGTAACATAGGAGCCAAGAGTGCTTTTTGGGCTTAATTCCAGGATTTCCTAATTTGCCGAAGTGCGCCCTGTCTGACCGTGACACGGTGCCTGGGTCCTTCAGCGGGGCTGCCTGCGGGTACTTGGTGCCCCTTTGGAGAGGACCCCAGGGCTGCTCTTGGTAGCCCTGTTTCCCAGGCAGCGCGGCAGCGGCACGGTGGCCCAGCCAGCTCTTGGGCCAGTTGGGCGGTAAGCGGGGGCACGCCGCGCCGCTCGTGTTAAACCTCGGGGAGCTGCGGAGGGGCACGGCGGGGCGACTTCTGGTGAAGTCCAGCCGCCGTCTGTCGTCTTCGGGGGTCTGCGGTGGCTCCCAAGCTTTGCTGCTCTGCGGAGCTCACAGGCAGAAATCCCTGTTTCAGCCCCAACCCATCCACGGCTAATTTTTCAAAGCAATTTGCTCGTACAGCCGTCTCCCCCTTCCCACGCCTACGCGAAAGTCTTTTTTATTGTTTTTCTTCTTGCTGCCTTCTCCCAGCTTCTCCCTCTGCGAACTGAGCTGCGCAGCGAAGGTGGTTATGAAATCTTCCGCATGCGGGCAGGGTTGATGTTTTCTACATCTGTCCCCCATTGAGTCAAAATGATACTTTTAACTTCATCTGCAAGTCTTGCTTTTTATGTCCAGCACAATGGATGGGACGGGCCTGGCTCTCTGTACGCGCTTGCTGCTATTCTTTCTCTCCCTGGACGGGAAGCCTCCGTTTCCCCATCTTCTTGACATAATTTTGGGATTCTTTAAAGCCACCCACGTGCATATGTGAGTGGTTTGCTGAGCCGTGCATAATGTGGTCACTTGAATGCTTCTGGAATGCATAGGTATCGTGTGAAGATAATGATCCATATAAATGCATTTCCTAGCAAGAGACTCCTCTATAGATGGTGTGCGTGTAGGTTGCCTTAAGTGTTGGAGCGGCTTTCGTGTTTTGTTCCTCTCTGAGCTTGCTCAGCTTTAGATCCCTTTTTTCAGCTTTATATTTTTAAAAAGGTTTTCTTTTGTTAGCTGCATTAGAGATATTAATTGTACTCGCAGAAAGCAGCAGTTAGGTGCATGTGTATCACAACCCGCTATGCTCTTCATCTAGAGGAAAATTGCAGATTGTTTTCTGTAGTGATTTAAGTGGTTGGTTGCTGCTCAGTGGGAGAAGAACTGTGTTCCATGCAAGTTCTATATTCCTTTTTTTTTGTTTGTTTGAAGAAGAGTGTCAGGTTTTTCACACATGGTTCATCCTGGGTCTGCAACCTTCCAGAAGAGTTGTTCTGTTCTTAAAGACTACAGAAACAGAAAAGCATAGATCTCAAAATTATTAATTAAAATCAGCTCCAAAATATATTTTTCTCTCTCTTTCTCAGTGAGACAACTGAGATAATTTACAATTTTAGGTGTCGGTCGGTGAGGGGTGGAACTTCCTTTTCCTGTCCGTAAGTATAAAAGCATGGCTTGTCTTTGATGTGCCAGAACCTCACAGTCGGGCCATCCCCATGGCCCTCGGTCCTCTTACTCAGAGACTTCGTGTCACCC
>NW_010530105.1:30939-35345 GCF_000687285.1 Phaethon lepturus | reverse complement strand
ACCTCCGTGATTTGCTGCTGACGCTGTGAATCATGCCCTTCAGATGCCTGAAGCTGGAGAGCAATTTCTGCAATTAGTGAGCATAAAAAGTAATATTGCCCTCACCATGGCCATAGGAAGACTGCAGTCTGATGTCATGAGTCACGTCTTTGGAAAGGAATCAGATCTTTGCTTAACGGGGAGCGTAGGTACCGCCAGCGTGGTCTTTTTAGGGCTTCTTAGGCTAATATCACATTAACTGTCAATCTCAAACCCATTTACAGTGTTTCCTTATGTTAGTCTCCATACTGAACCTCTGGGAAGCCTGTCTTGACTTGTGCCTTTAACCCTGTTTATTCAGAAGGGCTAAAAATTACCACTGTAATTCCCACTGTCAGCATATTCCACATTTTGGGTGTTGAATGAAAACACATTAACCAAAAGGCATGTTCCTTGTTCATTAGATGTCATTAGTCTGAAAGGGCTTCATTTGAAGCACGTTTCAAAAAATCCGCCAAATTAGACCAGTTCTTGGTTGGGAAATCCATACCTTCTCTGACCTCATGTCAACAGGAGAGTTCAATGACTTCTTACTTATATGTTCTAAGGAAAGTCTCATTACAGACATGCAAACTGGAGAATAGGTTAAGATTTAAAATAATCTCCAGAAGATATTTTCTCAGTTAAAAACAAAAGAAAGCAAGTTGTAATTTTTGATACACATAATCTTACCTTCACTTTGGAACAAAATAACCTATGAAGCTAAGGCGGTTGGTCACAAACTAAAGCTTTCACAAATGTTTAAATTAAAAAAAAAAGCACCCAGAACAAAACACTTTTAGCATCAATATGCTTAGAAATGCGAACAATAACTCAACTTAGAAAACCACGTTAACATTGTTAATCAAAATACTGAAAACAGACTACTGACACCACTGTTCCATGTGCAGCATATGAGTGAAACAAGTAATAAGTCTTGTACTCTGAGGTCATCTTTATACTGCAAAGCCAGGATGTATCCATCATGTCAATAAACGTCAGTTATAATCTACTGTAGAATAAACTCCTGAGTTAACATTTTTGCACTACAGGCTACCAGAAAAAGCAAGAAAGCTGTTCACGATTTGAAAACATTCATAATTTGGGGACCAGCATAAAAATACTGATAGAGCATCCCTATCAGAGTCTATGAATGAAGAGGATGCCCCCCAAGAGAGTCCCTGCTGCACAGCAAATTATTGGGTTTTCAGGAGAGTAAATGGGTAAGCTTTTCTAATAGCCAGATAGCCACAGAGGCATTCTTCCTGGGTCCGAAGGGACATTGGCATGAAATCAGTTTGTAAATCACATTGCGTGTCACAACGCTACCTCTAATTATTATGTGCAACTATTCTAATTTCCAAATAATCTCCTCTTTAGAACCTTCAAATACTGCCTTACATGGTCAAGCAAGACCTTTTTTTAATCACAGAATCAGTAAGGTTGGAAAGGACCTTCAAGATCATCAAGTCCAACCATTAATCCAGCACCACCATGTCCCCTAAACCATGTCTTGAAGCGCCATATCCACACATTTTTTGAACACTTCCAGAGATGGCGACTCCACCACCTCCCTGGGCAGCCTGTTCCAATGCTTGACCACCCTGTCGGTGAAGAAATTTTTCCTAATATCCAATCTAAACATCTCCTGGCACAACTTGAGGCCATTTCCTCTTGTCCTATCACTAGTTACTTGGAAAAAGAGACCAATACCCTTGTCTCACCACAACCCCCTTTCACGTAGTTGTAAGGAGCGATTTGGCGCATTCGTGTGTGTGAAATGAAAACTGTGATGGGGTTTTGTGGCTCCTGAGCAGGCGGTTTTTCCTCTACCGGTTGACACAGGAACATGGAGCTGGTGAAATACCTGGCAAACCCCAGCTGCGCTTGTCCTGGTGCTGCAACGGCAAGCTTACAGCGGCTTCTTGGAAATAAACGTAGCGCTGGAAGAAGGTGCCTGCCGGAGAGCAGTGGCAGGATTTTGGTACCTTCCTCTGCTGAGGGGACAGGGAAGCCATGCCAGCTGCTTCTAGTCTGTGTCATGGTTTAACCCCAGCTGGCAACCAAGCACCACGCAGCCGCTCGCTCGCTCCCCCCAGGCGGGATGGGGGAGAGAATCGGAAGGGTAAAAGTGAGAAGACTCGTGGGTTGAGATAAAGACAGTTTAATAGGGAAAGCAAAAGCCGCGCACGCAAGCAAAGCAAACCAAGGAATTCATTCACCGCTCCCCATGGGCAGGCAGGTGTTCAGCCACCCCCAGGGACACAGGGCTCCATCACGTGTAACGGTTACTTGGGCAGACAAGCACCATCACTCAGAGCGTCTTCCCCTTTCTTCTTCCACCAGCTTCATGTGCTGAGCATGATGCCGTATGCTCTGGAATATCCCTTGGGTCAGTTGGGGTCAGCTGTCCCGGCTCTGTCCCCTCCCAGCTTCCCGTGCACCCCCAGCCTCCTCGCTGGTGGGACGGTGCGAGAAGCAGAAAAGGCCTTGACTCTGTGCAAGCACTGCTCAGCAGTAACTAAAACATCCCTGTGTTATCAACACTGTTTCCAGCACAAAAACAAAACACAGCCCACAGCTAGCTACAATGAAGAAAATTTACTCTATCCCAGCCAAAACCAGCACAGTCTGTCGTGCTCTGAAGAGACTGAAGGGACAAGGATCCATGTGAAAAGCAATAGCTGTTTGTCTTCCTTCTGATCTTGTCGTAGTGTATTTATTATATCATACCATGCTCTGTTTGTCATCAAACATGCTCCTCAGTTTTATTTTGGTCTGTATATTCAGAACAGAATTCTGTCTCCTTTTGGATTTGTTGCTGATGCCTTTATTGAGCAAGTAAGACCACAGAACTCATGGTAAATGTTATCAATGAACATTTGAAGTATATCTTAAAATACTTGCCTTCAGAACACTTTCAGGACCCTTGTAAGAGACACAGTAATCTCTTCAGCTGTACAAAAAGTGTTACTCAAATTACTGACATGTGATAAAGTACTTCAGTGGAGGATTCCTACCCAATTTCGTCACATTCACAGCAGTTTCCATGTGTCACTTGCAAAAGGAATGGCTCTGAAATTAAGCAGAATGTAGAGAGAGAGAAGGGTGTGTGTGTGAGTTCTGGCACCGGTATAGGTGCTGGCACTTGGTACTTGTGTTTGACCGTGTTGTTTAGCCTTTGCAGTGGCAGTGGACTTCCGCAAACCAGAGGTGGGAAATGAGCAGGATCTCATAGCGGTTAACTTACCTGAGCAAGCAAAGACACGCAAGCACAAACACCCTTGTGTGCTGGGCAGTGTTTGCATTACAGCCAGAATATCTTCACAGGTTCAATTTTTACACACTAGTTAAGGAAATACGTCTTTTCCATGAAGCCGTTTTGGAGTCTGTGTCTGCTCCTGTTGAAGTCGGTAGGGATTTTTTCAGTTGACCTTGGGGCTGTGTCAGAAGAGATGAATGTGATCCAAAAGAGAGTGCTTGGATTTTCCTGAAACTATCATTACCTCTTTTGTTGTAATGTTAAACAACAAGCAGTAATTTCTGTGAATTGTTAGCATTATTGAAGAAATCCACAACAATGTGAAGGTTAGCTAAAAATATGCTGCCTGGCTTTTTTGTAATGTGTGCTAAGGTCCTAAGTTTTTTAAACAGTATTAAATTTGGGTTGAAATACTACTTTGCAATAGGACAGATATTTGAACGTGTGTTTTCACTTTACTTATATGCCACTGAGCTAGGATTCAATGTCCCCTTTTAAAGCTGCCTTCATCAATGTCACTTAGGTCAGAACCCAAGCGTATGGCCCCAATGTTACCTAGTCGTGACATCATTTTCAGTTGCAAAAGAAATAGAGAATCTGAAATGGAGGAGGAGGTGGAAGGGACTGCAGGCTCTAGTCTGTAATTGGGAATCTTTACTTTTATTAAAAATGTTTTAGCAGAAGCTTTGTTGTTCATCTTTCCATATAAGTGGATATATTCTCATTGTCTGATGTTAAGAGGAATATTTCTAACAGCTATGGAAAGGTCCTTGGGGTACATGTGTGTAATGATAATTTTTGACTTTTAAAGGAAATCATCTGTAAATCCCATTAGTTATCATTTTTCAATTTTCATCTTTCTAAGCATGATTTAACTTCAAGTGCTGCAGTTCTTAAATCTAATTAAAGAATCGCCTTCAGTTCCCATCAGAAAGTCGACCTACTGTAGATGGTTTGATGGAACGTTGGAGATGAACAAATTAAAGCCCGTACCCATTCTGGTACGCGAGAGCTACGGGGACGTCCCTGGGGCGCAGAGCGGGGCTGAAGGTGGCTGTCCTCCCTGCGGGAGGTACAGACCTGTTCTTGGGCCGGGGGGGCTGCAGGAGGACCCGGGGGGGGCTGG
>NW_010530105.1:11905-30751 GCF_000687285.1 Phaethon lepturus | reverse complement strand
CTGTATCTGATCGCAGCATCCATGGAAACCACCGCCGACGGTGGCTTGCAAAAGAATTTGTTAATTAAAAAATGCTTAAAATTACAATAAGTCGCTATCTTAAATCCAACGGGGATATTGCAAACGGTATCCCGCTCCGCCGTCGCTCTCCAAAGCCGAAACGCAGCTGGAGGCGAAGTGCCCCTTTGCATCCAGTTCTCCTGCTCTCTTAGCGCGCAGCCGGGAGGGACGTACTGGTATTAAAATCTCTGTAGCTGCAGAGGTGAGGTCTTGACCCAGCCCCGTGACCACCGGTAGCTCTGTTACCTGTCCCCCGGCTTAGCACAGGGCGAGGCAGTGCGGGGCTCGTCCCGGACCTTGGCGGAGCAGCCTCTGCAGCGGAGCCGTTCCCAAAAGCGCAGGGAAGATAGAAGGGGGCGAGCGAGAAGGGAACAAAACTCGATAGCCTGGAAAACAGAGCAGAATCGCCGCAAAGCGAATGCGAGAGCCAAGGTGAGACTAACTTCTCACAGACTGAAGGAAAATAAAAGGCTAAAAACTCATTAGGAAGTTGGCGGTGGCCGAGCTGAGGAAACGCTGTGTGCTGAGCCTGGGGGGGTCTCAGGGGACATAACCGAAATTGTGTCCAGGGGCTGGATCCGCGCTACATGTGAAACCGAGCATCGTTTGCTACCTTTGCGTGCAGGGACCGCGCGGCGCAGGAGGGTTGTGAACCCGAGAAATTCGTGGTCTCTGCTAGTGGCACTCTAAGTGTCACTTAACCAGCGCCTAGACGTTAAAGTTCTTTAAGACAAGATGATGTTCTCATGATGTGGAACAAAAGCAGGGAAAAAGTAGAAGCTGGTACGGGACGTTCTTCGTCGTAGAAGAGTGGATGCGGTTTTAATACCAGCCTCCGGCTGATCATTTCCCTAAGGCAGTTAAAGGTGGCAGCCGTAAGGTTACGGGGGAGCCTGGGGGTAGATGGTCAGAGGTATCAGCAAGGCAGCGCTTCCGCAGGAGCTGGCTTCCCTCGGGGTCCAGGAGGTGTGGGACTCCACGGAAACTCTGAGGAAAGGGTGTTCGGCGTTCTGACCGACACACAGGCGGATGAGTTCAACCCATGCTGTTTCAAGACGTCTTTACTTACATTTTTTGGCAGTTTTCCCTTTCCGTCGGGGAGTAGTTCCTGCTGGCATAAAGTAGCTCTGGTAGCTTATACTCAGATTTGAAAGATTAAATGTGTGGCGTGTGGAATAAGGAGAACTAATTTGTTGGTATTTTCTGTTCAGCAAGAAAGGACAAACAACCAGGACATTGAAAACGGCCTTTTCGTTCTTACATTAGTTTCCCGTATAAAAGAGTGTAAAATAAAGGCTGTACCTAAATTTTTCCAAGGAAAATGTTAACTTATTGTAAGGTCAAAACTTCTCAAATTCTTACCCTGTTATTTCATTCTAATTCTTATCACAAATTGATCTTTTCTCCCAGCAGAAATAATTGGTTCAGGCCAATAACAAATCCTCATCTCTATTTCATTGGCCTGTATCTCAGGCAACACAAGACACATGATGTAACAGCTCAAAATATCCCTACTGGATAATGTAAGTAGACCACCAAATTAATCCAATTAAACTTTTTAACCTTTCAAAGTTAAAAACCAAGGGTTTGGACACTGCCCACAAACAGAACTGAACATGCTCAAATCTTTTTACTGTATGTCATTTTTGCGCGTTAACATCCGCTTAAATGAAAATGTAGTTATCTCTATTGGTTATTTCTATTTACTAGTGTCACCAAGTAATTAATTTTACAGTTAAAGCTAATGTATTAAAATGGAGAACCTCATCCCAGCGATGCACCTGCAGTTAAACAATATTACCCCTCTGTGTGTTGAGGATTCAAAGCAGTCAATTCGTAATTTGTTTCCTCACCTCCGGGAGGAACAAAAATGAACTGTGCAGCGGAAGAAAAAGAGCAGAAATTTTATTGGCCTGTCTTGCTGAGTAAAGTGATGGATAAAGAGTAATCCTCTGTGAACAGCGCAGCTTATTTCATTGCGGAATGAAACAGTGTGCTCGGGAAGACGGTTGCACGCTCTCTTGCCTCCCTGGTGCGGCTCTTGCCACATCCGACGCCTACCGGCGCCGCTGACGGCAGCCGCGCGTTGCGTCGAGAGGAAGGAAAGCGTTTCAAGCTGACTCATTTCAATCGGCGAACAAAATCCGTTGGCAACGGCGAATGAAAGGCACGTGCTTGTGTGTTTCCCCTTTGCTAGCAAAATGGAGTAGAAGGTTTTCTCCAGACCTTTTTTCACCCCCTCTTGGACGTGAGGGGGCCGGTGAATGGAGGAAGGCGGCAGGGAGCTCCCCAGCAATGCCCCGTCTCGTGGGAGCCTCTTGCCTTCCTCCCTATAAAAATGAGGCGCTCGGTCAGTAGTAAAATATTCTCCGAAAGTGTAAAAACGAATGCGTTTGAATCGGGTACTAGTCTGTTGATTTGACCTGATTTTATCAAACTAAACAGAGTTTTTGGTTACTTTTTCGACTATTTCACGTTACTCAAGCCCCGTTCAGCAACGCTGTTTCGGGTGTGAGATACGGCAGAGAACTATTTTGCTACAGGCTCAGACCAGAGAAGGCTCCCTCAGCACTGTGGCCTGAAGAGGGCTTTCTTTCCCAAATTCAGTGTAAAAGTCAGATGCAAGTCAGAAGGGGGGGCAAAGGGGATTTTTTTCTGCCAGCCATCACGTTTGTGTTTCGGGACGAGCCGTCCCTAACGCCTCCGCAGAGCTCCTGCCCGAAGCAGAGACCGGATCGTGTCCGTCTGTCGCTCGCTGAGGCACTGAGCTGTTGGGTGGGGAGCGGTCGCCTCGCGGGGAGCGCTCGCTGCCTTGTTCCGAGTCGGCGGCTGGGGGTCAGGTTTGGGGGCCGGGCTGTTCAGTCGTCTCCCAGCTGCGCTTGCCGTGGCCGCCAAGGACGGAGCGAGAGGCTGGCGGTGAAAGGTGGAGTTGCGCAGTCCTTTGGGGCAGTCCCTGCGGGTGAGGCGGCCCTACCACGGCCTTCTCGCGGCCGTCGGTACAAAACAGACAAAAACTTTGCGACAGAGGAGAGAGAAGCGCCAGGGCGTCCGCTTGCGGCCTTCAGGGTCTCCGGCGCGGGGGAGCTTCGGGGAGAGCTGGGTAAGTGCCGGTCGGGAGGGGGCTCGGCCACCGGCACTGCTGGCAGGAGATGGGTGAGGGCCGCCCCACGGTCTCTTTGAGCCGTGTGGTTCCCTCGTTCCGTATTTTTGTGATAGTCAATATTGGAAGACGATCGCTGCAGGTGTGAGAAGTGGGAACGTGCCGGGCAGGCACTGTGTGCGGGCGGGGACGGGGACGGGGGGAAAGGAGCTCTCCCAACCCGCGCACCCCGTCCTAGCGACCGCAGGGCGCTCTGCTTCCCTTGAAGACATCCCCTTCTCTGCATATTAATAATTCCTTAAATGTTTCCAGCGCTTTCGATTACGGGGTTTGTACTGATGGCTGAGTAGTGTTTGTGTATCGGATGTACGCTGCGTGGGAATAACATCAGCGCATCCTCCAGCCCGGATTCTGCATTGCCTCGTTGAGCTTTTTTGTCATGTGTCAGGTCACTAACATCACTTCAGCAGGGTTTTATAATTGCATTTAATATGTCACTTACTATGCATGCCTCATCTGATTTCTATGGTAATAATGAGATAATTTATCTTTGCTGGGTTGCACAGTCAGTTGTGTGTTGATAACGCATTTAATTTTACCGAGTTACGAAATCTCGGCTGATTTTAAAGAAGGGTCAGAGCTGAGATAATTTTGTATTTTAAACTACTTATCAACTCCAACCCTCCATGTTAGCTTTCTCTTTTTCTTTTCAGATAGGGCAACTCCATCCATCCAGAGAATTCATGAAACTTTTTTCATTTAACTGATAGAGGAAACATGACGAGAAATTCTGTGCTAATGTTTGTTAACTGTTTAGGGCTCCTTTAGGCAGGGTAGATGGGCAAGGCAGAGCCAGCTTTCCAGTATCAAAGCTATCAAGCCAGCAAGCGTTCCTACCTTGCAGCAATAAAAGCACAGCGAACAACTTGGGGGGGGGGGGGGAATATCTTCCAATTTTTTTTTTTTTTTTTTTTTTTTATTTGAGAGGAACCTCTGGAGCTGCATTCAGTCATTTTTAACTGAACAAGGGATGTCGCTTGTAGGAATAGTTTTACTTTTTAGCCACCTTTTCAAGTACTGTATTTCACTCCTGTACAACAGTTTGCTTGTGAAGTTAATTGCTCTTTTATTTTACAGTGACCTTGACTGTGTTTCACATCTGAAGAAAAACGACATTTGGGTTTTCTAATTTAGAAGCACAAAAGAGGTTGAAAGAGACCCCATTAGTACCTGATTCGCATGCCGAAAAAAGGAGCTTGTGCTAAATTATAGGCTGCTGAAGCTGGGACCAAAGATAACATTATTAGACTTTTGCAATAAATATGATTAATAGGACAACAGGGCTATCATTTGGGCCACCTCTTGTGTATATACCTTATTTATTTTCATCAGTAGGATTTAATAATTTAAATCAAATACTTGCATGCATGTATTTTTTTTAATCTCTCTCATTCTCCCCTTATTTGGAGGTTTAAAATGTTCACTGTCTAAAAATATTAATGTTTTCTGAAGTCCACCCTGGCAGAATTTTTAGAAAAGGAGGAATCTCCCCTCGTGTATCATCTCTACTTTTGGTTAAGATCTATGAGGCTTAGGAGAATACAGGTTATTCTTCGTAATGGAAAAAAGTCACCTGAGATGTGAAAGAAAAAAAAGAGTAGTCAATTAGAAAGAGCTGCCGTTTTTTTAAGGCTATGAAAACGTAGGATAAAACGAGCTCTCTGGCTCACGCTGAGCTCGCTGGGAACAGCTGCCGTGCAGGATTCCTCCTGAAAACCTTGCCCAAACAAGTCGTCGTTTAAATACAGAATTGTTGCTTTAGCAAAGCCTCAGTCTTGCAACATCTTTCACGTCTGTGCTTGAGACAGATGTATTGTAGTGCGGAAGCCTACGACGCATCTTTCAGTGGTCTTTTAACCTCTGGTTGGTACGAGGGGAATCAAAGCACAGGGCAGCACCCGGCTTGTGCTCACTCGTGTTTCGCATGGGCTTGGTTTTTGTCAAGCCTGTAAAGAAATTTGGAGTCCCCTTGCATTGCCTCTCCAAGTATGGGTACAGCTTGTATAAATTTCCCACTATTTTTCAAGGATGAGATAAAGGGAAAAATAGCCTTTCACAAAACCAAGAGGTTTTTTAACCTTTTAAAAGCACAGACATGGTAGGTACTGGGTGGACACTGGCGTCAGCGTGATGGATTGGCACGATTCCTGTGCCTCCCATGGTGCCAGCAGAAGCGTGCATTATTCTGACACGCTATTTTTGGGAGGAAAAAAAAAATCGTAAGTCTTACATCATCTGTTGTGAGCAAAGATCAGAAAACATTACTCCAGCAGCTGAGCTAGACCTATAAGGTTTCCCCCCCGCTCCTTGAAACACTGCAGTGCACTTTGTTCCCCGTTTCCTTGCCTTGACTTCAGCCTGCGGGACAGAGCACTGTGGCTTCGTTGTGTATGTCTGGTTTTGCACCAGCCTCCATCATACCTGTGCTTTGAAGATCATCATACCTGTGTTTTGAAGATCAGCGTGTCTGTCAATTCTTCCTCGGGAAACAGCTGATCTCTTTGTTTTGGCAAAGCAAAATACAAGCCGAAAACAGAATAAGGACATTTTTTGAATATCAGCATGACCTGATATGCTGAGAGTTTTTGTTTATGCTTGTGACACTGACCAAGATGTTAATCGCCATCTCAGAGGCTGAAAATCAGTTAAAATGGCAACAGGGAGAGACTTGGCCCACCCAAAATATGAAATATTAATATTTTTCCCCTAAGGGCCTGGAAAACCCGTAACTGTTAGCAAGATAAAATATTTTGAAAAGCGTCCTCGTATTTAACAAATTACCAAAAGCATTTGGGGCACTTTCCCTGTCAGTGAAAAGAGTACCTTTTAAGCCTCTGGATCCAAAATATTTTCTGCTTGTAACCTTGCCTGGAGGTGGTAATTGAGGGTGGCCTTAGTTCCAGCAACTAGTATGAGATGAAACGCGGTGAACAGCCGTCCTGCTTGCAGTCCCGCTCCGAACCGCTGTGACCACTGCATTTGGGAGGTCGGGGGTTCGCAGGCAGCGGGGGCAAAAGCTGTTGCTCTCGGATAACATGCAACTTGCTCTTCGTTGTTTGTTAAAACTCATTGGGGGTCTTACTAAAACCTCCTTACTCTGGGATTTAGATTGGTGCCGGTGCCATCTCACCAAGCCAGTCAGCAAAGCTGTGTTTGCTCACCAAGCAGGTTTTTGCTGAGGTGGTACGTCAGCTCTGAAACCCCAAACGTCGGTTCCTTTTCCAGCCCTTCTTGTGGAGAGAATAAAATAGGAAGTGCCGATTCCCCAACGCGTCGCTTATCTCTGCCATCCAAGGATGGATAAAATACTCTTTGAAGGCACAGGTTCCCTCCTAGTATGCCTGTTTGAAGCTGGTTTCCCTGCTGCAAAGCTGGCTGCCTTCCCCTCGGCTAAAGTCCTGTGCCTGTTTGGGAATTGTGTTTGTAAAGTATTTTTTATTTTTTAAATCCCTGCACGGTTTTAATCTCTGCACGGTGTGTTAAGCTGATGTCAGCCTGGCCCAAGAAGCACGGTGGATTGCAATCCGTTATGTAGCGAGTGCTGTCCTGTAGGCTCTTGCTTTTTAAGGGAAGGATGCTGAATTTAAACAAGAAGCAGGAACAGCTTGGCTTTTTGATCCCTGTGCTGAAACACATCTTCATTTGAGGATCAAGGCAACTCTGGAAATTCCTACATCTTGAGCTGCTAAATGATGTGAAGACCTCCGAAATTAACATACACGCGGCGCAAAGGTGTTAGCTAAGTGCTGAAAGCAGCATAACTACATCAGCCCACGCCAGAGCCCGAAGGAATAAATCCATCCCCAGGAGCTTTCCTGGCGGGTCCGAGCTGGCTGAGGAGCGGAGCTGGCGGTGACCGTGCCGCTCCCCGGTCTAGCAGAGCTTGGGCTCGGGTGTTCGCTCTGCGGGCCTTTGCTCGGTCGAGATGCACCCTCTGATTTACCCCCGGTGCTTGAAGGGGCTGTCTGCAGGGAAACCCTGCGGAGAAACACCGGGGTTGGGTCACGTCTGTTTCCACCCTCTGCTGTCTCGGGTAAAGCGGCTTGCGGCTGATGGATGTCATGCTTAATGGCAGTGGTGAATGCATACATATTTCCCAGGATGTCACTAGAGGCGGGGAAGAAAAGCTAAGATGTAGTACTGTGTCTTCAAAAGAACATGGTCCCCGTGCTTTTTACTCTCACAAATGTGTGCTTAGAAGGGAAACCTGCCGGGTATTTCTCATTCCAGATATTAACGTAGTCCTGTACCAGTAACATAGGAAAAGGCTCAGATACCTCTCCATCAATACCTTCTATGTATTTGGGATTAGCTTCTTTTCTTTTTTTTTTCTTTCTGCCTTTTTTTTTTTTAAAGAAGTGAAATATTTTTATTAAACAATTTTATATTTCCTTATATTAACTGAGCAAGTAGGTATTTGCATCTGGCTGGTCTGTAGGCAGTTTAAGAAGTGTCATCGCATAAAGAATTTATCTGGGAACCACATTTAGCTCTTGAGTGTATAAATATAGAAGAATGTAGGAATTTCCTGAGAAGCGGTCTGTGATAAAATTAAGGAAGAACAGGAGGAAGTTCAATTTATTTTCTGGCAGGTCAAGGTATAGAAGTACTTACTTGTATGTGTCTTGCTTTGTACCATCGAAGGCACACAAATATTTTTCCTTATCTAGGATCCCTGTCAAATTATCAGCGTGGGAAATGAGATGTGTATTGAATTTTGACACCAGTGACAGTCTGAGGAAGGGACCAGTACGGTTTTGTTACCAGGTGACGTGGCTGCACCATAGTTTAGCAGCTGGCTTAGTCATTTCCAGCGTAAGAATATCTTCCACTTCATTGCCAGCATCCTCTTCCGAGGAAATCAGTGCGGACTTTTGCAAATAGCTTTGTCCTTTCTCCAATAGACCGTGCTCTTAATAATCAAAACGAGTTGCAGGCATTCCATTAATTGTCCAGATAATTAGCTTTAGGCAATCTGGCATTTCATCTTTGTCTCTGACTTAATCTCAGCTAGTTTTTGTTCAGTCGCTGGCATGTGTAATTCCTCATCTCTTTTGACGTTTCTCTGTCGCATTAGCATTTGTCATATTTCAATTCCTCTGGACTCGAACAAGCTTAATCAATCGTACTGGTTTGCAACTTACTTATGCTGCATAAAGCACATATAGTTGTAACTTTTCGCGTCTAACAATTTGATAAATGTGCGTTCTCTGTTCCTGACGCATACTTGCCGTCTGAGCTGGCTTGCCTTGTTTTTCTCTTAGCACCTTCACGTAGATTGCTAAAATGTTCTGCAAGAATTCTCCTTCCTTGGGTATGTATGTGGTATTTTAGACCTGACTTCGTTTTCATTAATCCCTAGAATGATGCCAGATGGTGAAACGCAAGGATACGTGATGGGGCTGCGTGTATGCGCGCCCATGCGCACGCGGACGCGTTTTGTCTCTGTGTGCATGATCGCACAGGGCAATTTGGTGCGACGGCAGGTTTTATGAGATAATAAAGCTGTGGTTTAAGCTATGCAGGTCACTTCACGTGAGAACTGGGGAAGAAAGAAGGATTCATTTAGCTCTATGCTGTACATGGCTTTATAGAAAAGCTGTTCAGAAAGCTCTGCCGTTAATGGTTGGGAGCACCGATACTACCTTTCCCCTGAAGTTGAATGCCTTCTGCTGCTGGATCCAGATGAAAAAAGAGAAGCTGTTGTTCTGCGTTCATTTGGAAAACTGTGAACGTCCCAGTTAGTTATATTGGTCCCAAAGCGCTAGTCTGAAACACTGCATGGGCATCAGGGGCTAGCCCTTAAATCTGTCACTGGTTCCCTGGGTGTTGCACACTTTGCATCTGAAACTAGTAATGAGGTGGAAAGATTTGGCAGTAAAAAAAGCGGGAAGCCTCTTTCTGCTAAGTAGATTTTTTTTTTTTTTTTTTTCCAATTAGCTTTGAAACTGCTGAGAAGTTCAGAATATTAGAGCAAGATCTGGTGGAGAGGCATCGTGCGTGGAGAGGAAAACAGAAGATTGGGGGGGAGGTATATATAATGTGTGTGCGTTAATATCTGTGCCATATAGCAGAAAGAAAAAATACACTTTAAGTAGTTCATTTGCCCAGTTCTACGCTTTACTGAATTTCTGGTCCTCGGTTTGCTTTTAAAGGGGAAATGCTGTGGCGGCTTCTTTTTTAAGGGCAGGAGCAGTCAGGCAGAGAAAACTTTATCAAGAGACAAGTGCGTTGAAGGGCTGCGTTCCCTGGCCATGCAGCAGAGCAGCCGTGCCCGTCCTCCAGGCAGAGGACTCTCCTGGCCAAGACCAAGACCAAGACCAGCAGCATTGCATCTGGCATCCCTGTGCCATAGAGCCTTCCTCCCGTGCGCTCGATGATACCGCGTCGTGCTGAAGCTGCCACGGGCCGTGCAGATTAATGGATCAATGAGATCATTGCAAATACCTAACACTCAAAAAACCCAAACAAGTTTGCACCTTCCTAAGCGAGGGGTTCCCTGGGCTAACTGCTGGGTGCAGCGCTGTAAGTGCTCTGCTTGGGACCTAACCAGCACAAAGCGCCGAGCATCTCAATGTCGCACAAGCCCCTAAAGATCACAGGGTGTTTTTCTCAGTGGTATCTCCGAGCCTTGTGTCCGTTTTTGTGTGGGGAAACCTGCCTCGTGCCGCTTCTCTTCCGAGGGAGAAGTCCGAGGGGCTCCAGAGCCGCTTGTTTGGGCTGCGAGGTGTGAGTTCACCTTCGAAGACGTCTGCTTCTCAGGAGAGGTGTCATGCACAAACACTAGTTTGGGGCAGAATAATATACAGGGTGCTGATTTTGCATGAAAGTACAGATTGGTAAATTCCTGGCTTTGTGCAGAAAAAGTCATCCTGCTTAAGTATGTTGTGGAGTTGGAACCCATAAAATCCATTACTTCATTGATACCTGGTTGCTGTATAAGTTTCCTAAGCAGAGTGTAAGTGCAGTTATGCCTTCTTAAAGATCCTGGTCCCCTTTGGACTGAGAGGAACCAGCTGCAGATTTTTTCTTTCTTTCTTCCCGGCCCCGCTGAACTTGATATGGTCTCTCCAGCCCGGGACGTTGCGTGATGGCTGGGTTTTTCATGTTTAGGATCCAGTTTCTGAAACACTGTAGTAGATTAAGTATTTCTAGCATTTTGTAGAGTTAGACTGGGTTCGTACTGTAATTTGTTCCTCTTTATGTATGATTTCCTCTTCAAATACGCTGGTGTTTTATGGCAAGAGGTGTTCTTTTACATAGTCTTTTGGAGCTTACTACAAACTGATCAAAAGTTCCAGGCTCTAAGATTTTACCATAACTCATCTGATCTCTTTCATAATGACATAAATCTCTTACCCGCTGGCTTACCTGGGGTTTTGGTTGATTTTTTTTTTTAAAAATGTTTTTCAAGGCCAAGTTTACTCTTCTTTTAGTAGAGGGATTTACCACCTGTGGTGTAATAGGTACGTCTCCCTGAGAGATTTTAAAGCCAGAAGGGGCTATTAAATTATTTAGTCAGTGTGACACAAGCTATAAGATGTGATTTAAACTAGGTGTTTTCTGCAATGGATCCCCCAGGTGGAAGTGGAAGCTGTTTCAGCCCCCTTGGCTGAAAAAGCGTGTCCTTCTTGACCTGCTCTGGAGCAGCTCGGTCTCTCCTTGCATTGACTGAAGGAAGGGAGATGACTGAGGTTGCTTGTATAGTCCTTTGGTAAATACGTACAGTTTGGTTTTAATAAGGACGACTTTAAGTCACGTGAATCCTTCTACTTGCGGACGACACTTTCTCAGCCTCCTCGCACATTTTGCAGCCGTGGGAGGAGGTATTCGAACACAAACGTGATTCGGGACTTAGGGAAACTGCTCGTCTGAGTATTTGCATTACTATTTGCCGGCGTAAGCTCATGCATTAGGCTTTGCCTTTTGTTTTCCCTCTGTGGATCCACCACCACCCCTCACCACTGCGAGCTCGCAGGGGAGCGTACAAGCACGCGGTGGGATTCGGGTTCAAGCTCCAGCTTCAGCCAGGCTCTTGCGCCTCTGCCTTTCAACATCTGGGCGAAGGGCTTTTCTCTGATTTACTCCAGGTGTTTCTGGAGTACGCGGTGAGCTACTGCATCTCTGCCGCGTGTGCTGGCTGCAGATAGGCGTTTGTACAAGGTGACCTGAGAAACGGGTTAGGGCAACGTTAAAGCCACCGGCGCTAATCAGCATCCTGCACGCCCGGTCTGTCCGGTACATCAGATTCACGGGGAGGACAGAAATTCCGCGCGCGGGAAATAAGGGTCAGAAGTGACGGGTGGGGAGGAGGGAGAGAGACGTTTAAGAACCATCCAGCAAGAAAATGGCAAGAGCTGGAAACGGGTTTGCTCTTGCTGCCTGTCAAAAATCAGAAGCTGGTGCGTGCTTATAAGAGGCTCCATCTTTTGCTTTAATATCTCAAGTTGTAGATTGTTGTTGTTTGTTCCGCAGTGGCTGGGCGGAACGTAGCACTGTAAGGTCCTGGGCCGTGATTCTTTGGTTATTGTCTTTGCGGTACTCTCCTAAATTATGTAATAAATGTCATAAATTGGAATAATAAGATATAGAACTACATTTTTTTTAATGGGTGTGACAGCAGTGATTTGCTTTTAATCAAGAAGTTATATCCTCCTGAAATTTCATTTATGGACTGTTTTCTAAAATTAGGAGCTTAGACTATTTCCTGTCAGTCTTAGTCTGCACTATTTCTCCTAAATTATTTAAAGGTATTAAAAATGCATAGCACATACACTGTACCAAGTTTAATGAAAGAAAAGATTGGTCCTGACTTTACATGGAATTACACATTAGCCATTATTTATTGTTGCACTTTATTTCATTTGGGAAACAGAATTAACTCGGATGAATACTTTCTGATGGACATTACTCAGTAATTTGTCCTATGTTATTTAACATATTTTGTAGATCTATGCATTATGCTTCCATAGAAAGCTCACTTTCCATTCAAATTGAAATGGGCAAAGTCACATCTTTAAATGACAAGAATTTACCACGATAAAATCTAGTGTTTTGGGTTTTTTTTTAATCACATGTCTGTTTCTGTCTCCAGTCAGCCTGGAGGGAGCCAAATAAAAATTGTAAGACAAATCCCTTCTCCTTCCTCTCCTCTCTCTGCCAGTCTCATGTACAGCATATTTATGTTTTAAGGATCCGGGTTTTTGCCTTGAAACTGTAGAAGAATGTCATCAGGAAGCTGCAACCTTGTTAAAATACCATGAAGTTAAACACGAGTCTCATGTAAATGGTTGGCCATTGCATTAGATTTCTCTGATACTTGGTACCTTCCTTTGACTGGAGAGTCTAATAGGTTGGTAAACGGTAAAGCAGTTCTGCAGGTAATTGGGGACATGTGTTAGCCTGGCTTGATACCTAAATACATTCTTGGAAGAGCATATATATCTGTTACAGAAAGGCGTACTACTTCTCTCCTGATGTCATCCATGCAGGTAGAGGCAGAAGCTGGCAATGCTGGGGGCTGTGGCCGAAGACGGCTGAGCACTGGGGCTGCACGTCGCGGTTGCGGGAGGAACGTTCGCACGGAGAGACGAGCGCCCTTTGATTCGGCGTGTGCTTCCTCTCGCGTATCTTACCGGCAAGGCGCGTGGGCTGGCTGCGATCTTCTAAACCCAGCACTTCTTCAAGGAAAAAAAACAGGTTGTTGAAACAAGCGTTTGCAACAAGGCTGTAGTCCTGTCGCTTAGGTGAAAGGCACCGCAAGAGGCTCTAGTTGTCCAAAGCTCTCTTTCGGGCTTGTGCAATGCTGTTTGTCGAGGGGTGTCAGGTGTTAAGTTTATCTTAAAACCTGTGACCAGGAGTGGGATGGTCCCTTTCCCGGCCCTGTCAGTCCCCGCATCTCTCGTTCAGCAGCTTCTGGTGATTGATTGACTTGAGGGCTGATCGCCCCATTTTCTGGGGGATCCGTGTCCTGCCTCCCTGCCCCACTGTAGCCCTCTCGGCTGAAGAGAGCATTAGAAGGGGTCTGAAGCTTCAGCTGAAGCCCTGGCGTTAGAAGTGGTCTGTCTTCTGGTAAGACATCCCCAGGAGACAGTGCCGGTCTCTGCCGAGAAAACCTTGGCCAAAACAAGGAGTGACCTTGTCAGTTATGCCGGGTGCAGTAATTATGCACGTTTGCATAAATGCTGTTGACATGTGCTATTGTCTCTGGATGAGCTGGTCCTCACTTAACAGTAGAACAGCACTGAGCCATTAATTATAGGAGTCAGAGGAGAGGTACAGCTGCAGATCTGCCCTGTCAGGATTTATCAGGCTCCCTTTTGTAATCAATGGTTTATTTATCAAACCATCACAAACCGTGCATGCGCCCTAGCCGTGGCCTACCGCAGCGCTGTTCGGATATCTCATCTGAATCAATGGAAGCAATCATCTGCTTTACATCAGGTATTGAACCTGTGCGGGTCCTCAAGTGATAAACGATTTTGTCTAGGTGGGATTGACTGGAGCTGATGCCTGGAGCTGGGAGGGTGACAGCAAAAACACTGAACTCCATAACTTCTGCTTTTGTGCCTTTTTTTTTTTTCTTCCTTTTTCATCTTGCTCTAGCTTATGCAAAGCAAATCAGAGTCTTTATCTCTGCGCGCTGAATCTGATGCCATAAGGGGAGAGGCTGGTGAGCCAGGGCAAGAGGGACCATGCTGGAAAGCAAAAGGGAAGGGGTTTAGTCATGCTGCGCATGTGTTATAAGTCAAGGGCTAACCAGAAACAGCGGCCGCGGCACTGGTCTCTGCTTCAGCCTGTCCAGAGCAGACGTCACCCACAAATGGTCCAGTGGGCTTTGGGGATGTTGTGGGACCCTTCGGCTTTTAGGCATTGCTGCCAAAAACAAGCAAAGCAAATGAAAATGCAATCAAAGCAATGCAGTCCCTAAACCCCTGAAAATAATCTCCTCAGCCCTTCTTGCTAACATTGACTGGGCTGGGAAGTTGACGCTTCAGGTCAACACACAATAGAATTTCGAAGCACAATAGCAGTATCCTTTTTATTTTTCAATTAAAAAAAAAAATCCTCATAGTGTTTCTCTGCATGTTTGTGGCAGTTGATTCGTTTTGGGAGATCGGCAACGCGTTGGCTTTGGTTCACTTCTGCGCACAGGGCTGTGTTTTTAACAGGGACAGCGTGTCCCCTTATATCCTCAGAAACACGGGGCTTTGGAGCTCACAAGTTTTGTGTTCTTGTAGCCTTCATTTTTCTCTTGCCTCCTACCAGAGGTCTGAGTAAGAAGCCAGAGCTGCTCAACTCTTACTGCTCGCTGGGTATAGCCCTATAGAAGGAGACTACTCACGTAAAGACGTTTTGGTTGGAAACTCGCCCAAGATCATCATTCTTGCACCGTGTAGTCATTTCTGTTATTGCAATAGCAGAGGCTCTTCCTCGCCCATTGATGGGATACAGTGAACAACTTTGGCTGGGTGGCTTGAGGCTGGAAAGAAGCCCCATTTAGGGTGTGTGTCGTGAAGCCTGTTGAAGTCCGTAGAGGATGTCCTGTCATCTGTGGTGAGCTCCGAGCCCGTGGATGTTGTAAGAGAGAAATCTGACTCAGTGTGAATCCCTTGCCTTTGCACTGGGGGTAATTTCAGCCCAGACCTGTGTTCTTGACGACTAATTCACCCTCCTGCAGGCTGCTTTACAGGAGCTGTACGATTTGCATGTTTCGTGATGTCCATCATCGACATCATGAGGCTTTATTGGATTAAAGGGCTTCCTGCCAGAACTAATAGTTCAAAAGGATATATAGTTTTTTATAAGCCCCCAAAACTAGCCTTCATAAGATCTACATTAATATATTTCAGGCCCATGCTAGCAGTAATTCAGGCATACTGTTCCTCCTTTATGACCAGTACATGCAGGAAAATAGAGGATTGGCAGGGAGACATGTCCCCCTGTAAGACCTTTGGTATCCAAGAGCATTATACAAAAAAAAAAAAGGCTTGGGCCAGTGTATTATAAAAAATACTATGCTAGGGAAGCATTTACCACCTGTATTTGCTAAATTCTGTCCATGATACTCAGCCTACTGTCCTGAACATAGAAAGGGGTGGGGAGGTCATTTTGTTTGCTCCTGGGAATAACGTGATCTTTTGTCTTTTCCAAATAATTAAGTCTGAGTAGGCTTCTGTATGGGCTGTGCTGGTGGTGGCGTTAGACCAAAAAAAAACCCAAGGCATTGAATACTCAAGTGATTCCTCACTGTGCGGTGACTTTCAGAAGTACACGCAAAACTTTAAACTAGCAAATGCAGCTGCAAAAGAGCAAATCTGGTAGCAGCTCCACCTCTGCCAGGAACGCCTTGTTACGCGGCGTTACTGACCCTTGGCGTGGGCTGCACGGGCCGCTGCCGCTCGCAGCCTGCGCCGTGCGGGACCCGGGGTCGCGCTCCTGGCTCTGCTGCTGGCTGCCCTTGACGTTGAGCGAGTCACGTCACGTCAGCGTGGCTGTCATCCCCCTTCTTGGGGTTTATTTGGTGACGCACAGCTGCGAACCCACAGGCTGGAGTGGAAACGTCCCTGAGCAGAGACAAGGGAGAGAATTAATTTCCCGCCGGAGCTCGGGGTTGATGCTGCGTGGTGGGGTGGCACCAGGGAGTGGGACATAGACGGACACACAGCCATCTGGCAGCCACAGCCCGCTCCCTGCGCTTCTCTAACAGCATCCTCGGAAGAGGAACCGTATGAACTTGACCCGCAGGGTGGGCGGCGAGGGCAGTTACACACCTAAACCACGCGGAGAGATAAATATAAATAAATTAAAAAAAAAAGTGTTTAATTCAGGACATCCAAGCAGCAAGTATCAGCACAGAAACAGAAAAGCATGAATGTACCTAGTGCTAAAGACGGGCTCCTGCCGGTTAGTACATGGTCTGTTCAGAGCAACATGTGGGTGAACAGATTGGTTGCCCCCGGCACAAGGCTTTCGGGGTGTACCCCGGAAAGCTGCAGCCTGAGCAGACCTTTGCTCCTGCCTGGGCTGTCCCCTGGGAGCCGGTGAGGACCACCTCAGGGGCTCAATCGATGCCAGTGGTGCCCCAGCAGTTGACGTCTGCCGAGGATGCTTTTCTGCAGCGACCCCAGTCATCACGATGCTTACTGCTGGTATACTTCCAAAAACGTTCGTAAGTGAAATTCACCTCAGAATAAGTCAAGCTATCTGATTTATAAAAGGGAGAGCTGCTGTTTTCCACCGTGAACATACATCCCAGTGATTTTTGGTGCTGTATTATAGTAAGAATGTACGTACAAGCTCGAGTTCCTAACTGGTGACAAACATGGTGATACCCTTCACCTGTGTGTTCACTCTTAATGTTTTCTCCTCCACTGCTGCTAGTAGTAAAAACTTAGTGAATGTAAGAAACGTGTAAAGCTGCAGATGCTACGTCTTCTTTCCATCAACCCATTTTCTGTATAAAAGAGGTCAAATCACATTAGGTTTTTACCATTGAGATCCCAGGGCTTTAGACAGAGCCACGTGAATCTGTTCGATGGAAAATTAAACTAATGTGTGCTTATGTTAATGCACTAAAAGTTGCACCGGATTTTTATTGTTTGTTTCTCGGGTTTCTTTGCATTGGTTTAGAGAAGTTAATTATCTGACCGTAAAAGTGCATGGTAAAAGATCATGAATGGAAAATTATTAGTTTTAAACCTTTTGTTGGACAGCACGTTATACAAACAGGAGAGATTGTTGTTTCAGAGTTACCGTCTTGCTCCTCACTTGGGTATTAAAATGCATTCAAATTTATACTAGCTAGTTCTTTGGTGTGCAATTTGTGTGCATGTTGATAGGGTTTCAAAAAGTGTTGTTTTTTTTTAACCCTCCAGGGACTTTTTATGTGCAAGCCAAGTGCTTCTGCATGCATGATAGAGCAATTTCTTCACTCTGGAAAGTGCTGCTAAATAGAAATACGATAGCAAAGCGAACATTGACTTCCTCAGAATTGTTACTTGTTCAAATAAGGATGCCATAACAAATTCTTACGCAGGGTCAAAAGTGCTTGCCTCGCTACTGATGAGATCTCTCAATAATTCTTGGTAGGTTTCCGAACAGAGGGCATAGTTTATTGAAAGTTGGTGCACAGTATAGAGAGTAAGCTTATATACACTACTGATCGGAAAAATCACTTAATTTAAACCTCAAATCTATTACTGAGTATTTTTCTAATGATTTAGGGCCTGTTCCCTAGCTAGAATAGTTTGGCGGGGTTTTATTTTGGTCAAAAGAGTCATACTGATTTACCCTCTTGGAAAATCTGAAGCTTGATGGAGATGTTTTGGGGTTTTTTTTTTAAAGTTTAGCACTTCGCCTCATTGGAATTGTTTAATGCAGTGCCAATGGAGCCTGGAGCGTAAAGGCTTTTTTTTTATTATTATTTTTTTTAATTCCCTTATAAGAGGAAGAGTGGATTACTCATACTTTATGCTATTACACAGAAGTCTATCACGCAAACTTGAGCCCAAGCTAAGCATGTACACATACATGCAAAGCCCAGCACATACTAATTTTAAGGGGATTAATAATCTATGAATAATACAGACCCAAGATACATACCAGCAGCGTGGGTTTGGAAATGGAGAAATCTTCAGTGAAAGGTGGAGGCTGTATCCACACTGAAAATGGACTCATTGGGGCGATCTTCTAATGGTGCAAACCAGCACAAGGTCTTTTAGCTTTGGGGAAGGGATACTGATATAAAACAATGGAGCATCTACTTCAATCTGTATAGCATACAGATGTATAACCATTGCATATGAGTAACAATTTCATACTCACATTTTAAACTACTACTCCCTTCTTAAACCTTATGCTAATTTTCTTAGAGAGAGGTCTAATTGCTCTCTTTATATGCAGCTCCAAGTCAAAAGCTTAATTTATCCCTCCAGTTGGATAATTAAATCATACAGTCTTCATCTCTTGTGACTCTTCCTGTCCCAGAAATCTTAAATTCTTCTTCTCTAGCTGTCTTCCACAGAGCACAGCTCCTGACAAAGCCTTCACCTTTAATTTACTTGTGCCAGTAAGACAGCAGTTTGTCTCAGTTCAGAAGCGAGGCTTCATTTTCCTTTCCTTGAGTTTCACTGCGTATTTCTTTTCCTAGAAAAGAATCCCCATCTCTCCCACATGTACCTTCTTCAGGCATTACAAAACACGATTTTTTTTTTCTTCCCCGTGACCTGATTTTGCAAACTGGCAAGTACTCCCATTTAAATCAGCAGCAAGGCTTGGGAGTGGGATTAACTTGAAAATCAGAAAATGCAATTTAAGTTCCTGTGCAAGTGCAGTATGGCTATTACTGCATGTGGGCAGTTAGAGCTAGAGCTGCAAGGGTGAAGCTGCTGCAGGGAAGCAGATGGTGATACCTTGCTGCAGGGAAGTCTTGGGAGTCACTGATGCATAGCAGCCCATGGCAGCAGGCTGCAGAAGGATAGACTTGTATTGGAAAACGAATTGAAGGTCTAGAAGGGTTCACGCTTGGTGAGGCATTCTATTAGAATTCTTTCCTTTGTAAGGTTCAACCTCCTTGCTTCGTTTCTTTTCTGTAAAATAAAAAAGTTTTTTGAAAGCTCGGCTGT